>NC_058133.1:88463161-88563042 GCF_016433145.1 Gracilinanus agilis | reverse complement strand
AAGGACTAGGCAATGGGGGTTAAGAGACTTGCCCAGGGTCACACAGCTAGGAAGTGTCTGAGGTCACATTTGAATCCAGGACCTCCCTTCTCTAGGCCAGCTAATTGATTTTTCTTTTTTTTTTTTTTCTTTTTAAAATCTTACCTACTGTCTTAGAATTAATATTGGGTTTTGGTTCCAAGGCAGAAGAGCAGTAAGGGGTTAAGTGATTTGTCCAGGGTCACACAGCTAGGAACTGTCTGAGGCTTGATATGAACCTAAAACTCCCCAACTCCAAGCATGGCTCTCAATCCATTGAGCTGCCTAGCTGCTGTCTTCATATATATTTTTTTTCATATGGTTCATTAGCAAAAATGACTTTCTTATTTTAATTAATAAACATTTATTTTCTCTTCTTTTTCTCCAAAAGGGAAAGAGATAAAGAAAATCCTTGTTGCAAACAAATACAGTTAAGCAAAACAAATTCCAATACTGGCCATATCCAAAATGTGCTATATTCTGTATATATAATTTGTTCAGCCATTCCCCAATTGGTAAGCATCCTCTTAGTTTCAAGTTCTTGGTCACTACCAAAAGAGCTTATATGTCTGTGGTTCCAAGAAGCTGGAGCATGAACACAAGACACATCTCGGTAAACTATCTCAGCATGTGGGTTAAACCAGGTTGAGGGTAACCAATAAGCCTCAAATCCATTGGTGAGTTTTGGGGGTGTCAACCCTAGGCATGTAAAGACTTCCCCTAGCAGAAGAGAAGAGAGAAGAACAATTTGTTCCAAAGCCATGAAAATAGCTGAAGCAGGCATCATGGAGCCCTTAGAGCTTAGCTAGACATTGAAGGAGCCAAATTCATCCTCTTGACTTTTGTCTTACTATTGGAATTCAATGACTGACATAGAAGAAGGCTGATGACTTGGTGTAACTCTGCCTCACTTTAATCCAATTTATATATTAGTCAAAAGACATCAACTAGTGATATAATTTTAGTCTTGTTTGAGGAGGAAGGACAACCTACCAATACAAACACACACACTCAAAAACACAATACCTTTACCTTTTTCTCTCATCTCTTTAGGATACAGGGTTAGGAATGGTATCAATAATTCAAGAAAAATGCATAGCTTAGTAATTTTTGAGTCATTGTTCCAAATTGTTTTCCAGAATGATCGTACCAATTCACAGTTTTACCAACATCAATGTGTCTATTTTCCCACAGAACCTTTGGTATTTGTCATTGTTCTTTTCTGGTATATTTTGCCAGTCTAATAGATGCAAGGTTCTCTGCTACATGAGTAATCTCTTACTCCCTACCTCCTCCTTATCTGACCTTGAGTTTTCCTGTTCCAATTCTTGTGGGAACGAGATATGACAGACACATGCCTCATATACCCTCAACTATTTGGTTTTTTGGCTTTGGTAGATGGAAACATCCTGAAATACAGAATATTTTTCAACAGAGGGGCATAGATTTTTATCTCTTGTTACATATATTATTATATTCCCTGAACATTTTTTTCCTGGTTCTGGTTATGTTAGCCTCAATGTGGTCATTCAAATCTTCCCTTCTTTTTCTCTGAATTCCTAATAATCATTGTTTCTTATGGTATATTGATATATTTATTCTCCTACATTTATATATTACTTCTTTTTCAGCTACTACTTCTAAATTGATGGACACTTACATTGTTTCCAATATATTAGTACCAAAAACAGAGTTACTATAATTTAACAATTGAGGCCTTTTTTCTCTATCTCTGACCTGGAGATGACTATAAACATACCTAGGATGATATCTGTGTGATATTATTTTTTTCTAGAATAAATACTTTGAAGTTTCAATTTGATTCACAACAGTTATTTTATTAAGTGTCTACTATATTCAAGTAAATGTGTCTTCTAAGAGAATTCTATGAATGTAATAAGAATGTGATTATTTCCATTTTTCTCATTTTAACTAATATGAAAAATAATCCACTCAAAATTTGTATTAAATTAAAGTAAAAAATTTCTTCTTATTGGTAATATAATTAAAGTTAGTTTCTAATTCAAAAATAAGATTAATTAGTTCTGGTAATTCAACTTTGCACACAGTGGCATGCAATGATGATAATCTTCAAATTATTCTCTGAAGTTTAAATTTCCTCCCACTGACTGATTACAAGTTTTAGAAAATCCCTTTTATAAAAATTACATGAGAGTCTAGTACTATTTATCTTAAGCTATGAAATATGCCTGCATAAAGTAATATAATACTTAGATTATGCATACATTGTAAAATATATTCAAATATTTAGTTTTAACAAAACTTTCTCTAAGAAAAGCATTAAAATATTTTAGATGTCAAGTAAATGGAGGTTTCTTTCTAATACACCTAGATGGCAAAGGAAAAATAATAGTAACACATATTTATATACTTTTTAAAATTTTACAAAGTACTTTCTTCAAAAATGCCCTAGAAATGTGGTTTGGACAAAGGAATATAAGCACCCCTTTATAGATGATGAGAGAAATCATTGGATTCTTGTATTATCAGAGTTTAAAGGCAAGCCAGAGGTTCTGAGAAGACGTGATTTAATTGAAACACAGAATTTAAAATAAGAAGTCTTGAGTTTGATTCCTGGACCTGCCATTATCTATCAGTATGATTTTTGGAAAATCAGTTTTCCAGCTGCGTCTTAGTTTCCTCATCTAAAATGTTCTGATTTTCAAAAAAATGGAAAAGAGTAGAGTCAGCATATGGAAGCATGATGATTTTTTATTTGATTTCTGCAAAAACAATTCTATCCAGTATTGATAAAGAGCTTGCTAACGACTGGCTTAAAAAAGGAAGCAGTGGTCATAGTTATCATGGTTTCATTAAGAGATGGTCCAAACTAACATCATGGCTTTTCTAACAGTTATAAGATGATAAATCAGAAGAATGTTCTCTGTCTTTCTCTCATATACATATATGTACTTATATATACACTTAGATTTTATGAACACATTTCATTAAGTCCTTTATGCCATTATTGTGGAAAGAATAGAGATATTTGGATTAGATATTAGTGCAATTAGATGAATTCAGAACTGGCTGAATGACTGTTCCAAAGAGGACCCAATAATGATTCAGTAGCAACTTGGATGGAAATTCCTATTGAAAGACTCCAGGGATTTGTTCTTATCCCTATTCTATGTATTTTCATCAATAGTATAGATAAAGCCCAAGTTAAAAGGCTTATCAAATTTCTAGATGACATAAAACTGGGAGGAGCCCAACATTACATATCCCATGCTTTTGCAAAGGCTATTTGTATCTAGTCCTACCAAGCCTAGAATTTCTACTTATGCATATCAAGAATGCATGCTCTCTTCTTCCATATCTCTAAGAATCCTGAGATTCCTTCAAGTCTAAACTCATGTACCACTTCCCCTAGGGAGCCTTATTATGATCCTCCCACTAGCTGTAAGCTCTCATTCCCCAAATAATAACTGGCATTTATGTATCACTTAATGTATATTATCTCTGGTGCTCTTCATAAAAAAGACCTGTGGGATATTATCATCCTCATTTTACAGATGAAAAAACCAAACACCAAAAAACGAAAAAAAGAAAGTTTCTTATAGTCACCACTATCAAATGTTTCTGGAGGACTATAAACCCAGGTAATCCTGATTCAAGGTCCCCTACCCTCTTCAGGACATTACATTTGCCTATCTGTGTAAGTATGCTTTTTTGTGTCCTTTTCTTAGATATTGTATTATTCAAGTTGAATATAATCAGTTCCTTAAAGAGAGGATGTCTGAATTTTTGTCTTTATAGATTCATTGACCAACAAGGAACTCAACAAATCTTTGTAGGTGCTTAATACATTTTTATTGAATAGAATCAATTGTCCTAAGGCCATGAAGATAGTAAATTGAAGATAAGGCTAATTTGAGTTTGATTTTCCATAATAATGACAAATGCCTTTTACAAAGCATCTTAATGTTTTCAAAGAACCTTATATTTTTATGCTCATTGGAATTATAGTTGAAAGAATACTTAGTTTGGAGTCAGATGACTTGGGGTCAAATAATTCCTTTTCTACTTAATAACTGTGTGATCTTAAGCAATTCATGTGCCTATGCATTTTCTCATCTAAAAAATAAGAGCAATGGATTTCATTACTTCTAAAGGTCCTGCCCAACTTCATATAGTGAATCCTGTGAACTCTCTGATTTATATACTATTTATATCTAATAGTTATTATCCCTATTTTACAGATGAGGGAATTGAGGCTGAGAAGTAACTTGCTCTTATGATATAACTAATAAATCTATTTCTTCATTTTGTAAGCTTAGTTATCTTCTATTCCACAGTGATTCTGTCTCAATAGTCAGATGGCAGACATGAGGAAATGATTGCTCTATGTACTACTAAGATAATTTTTAAAAAACCAGCAATGGTTCTGTTATATTCACGTTTTAAAAATTCACACTAGAACAACAACAACAACAAAAAGCTTAACCCCTCTGGAGAAGGCCTTCAGTTGTGATGAAAGTTCCAATTCAGATTGCCAATAATTTTTAAAATATAAGCAGATAAGTTAGTAAATAAGATAACCAATTAGAGATGTTCTTCATTTATGTAAGAGAGGCAACAGCAGTAGTCATGTAGGAAAAGTATGATAGCCAGATGGATATTTTTTGACAAGGGAACATGGGGGAGGTGGGGGCGCAATGTGTTACTTTGTTAGTTTAAATTTTGTTCACTCGAAATACGCAGGGAAAAAAAGACAAAGGGAATTTTCATTTCAGCACCTCCTTTAGGAATGATAGCCATAGGCCAGATTTAAGGTTTTGACACCCTAAAAGCAACTAGTTTCAAATAGAGCAGGATAGAGATCTCTCCACAATGAAAATGCTGTCAAATATTTCCAAGTGAAGCCTTAGACTGTTACCACCAATACCAAAAGCTTAATTAAGTTAATTATTTAACATTTGTGTACAGACATATTGTATGGATTCCTTTTACTTCTAAATACTATTACTTATGTCCATTCTTTTCTTTTATATTAATTGTAGTATACTACATAATTCATAGTTAAATTTTTAAAATAAAACATTTTGATGGAAAAGCATGAACTGGCTGGTTCAGGGGAGCCATATGAGGGTACATCTCAGGAATTTATTTTTGTATTTAAGCTTCCATCTTGCATCATCTCCGTCTGTCTTATAGAATTCTCCACCTGGTTGTCTTGTGGGCAACTCATCGTGCCCCAAATTGAACTTATCTTTTCCCCAAAAACCTGTTCTTCCTCTTAAGCACCCTATTTCTGCTGATGATATCACTGTATTCTCAGTCACCCAGGTGCAAAAGCTTAGAATTGTCACTAACTCGTATTCTACATTGGCAATTTCCTGTATTTTTTAGATCCCTGAGAAAATGAATAAACGAAAAATGAATGAAAAAGCATTTATTAAAAACTTAATTATGTACCAAGCACAGGTAAATACTGGGGATACAAATACAAAAACAAAGACAGTCCTTGCCCTCAAGGACCTTATTCCATTTGAGAAAATTAATAGAAAAGAAATGATTAGGAATAGATACTTTGCTTCCAAAACTTTTTGGGATAGAGTATGTCTCTTGCTGGTCAGGAGCCGAATTGAAGTTGAAGTCTAGAATTCAATAACAAAAATAATCTCTTATTTTATATTGATCTTAATACATAAGCCTGAGGAAAAAATACTGAATCGATACTTCTTTTCCTACAGAGCTAGTTTCTCTTCCCAACTCAAAGGAGATGTATGTAAAGCACTTTTCAAACCTCAAAATGCTACATAAATATTAATTAATCATTTGTCATCATCAGTTGTCCAATCTTCATTCCTTAAGCCTTCAATTGCACTCCTACAGGGCTTAAGCTATGCTTATAGGACAATACCTAGGTGTGTTGTTAAATGTTTAACAAGATAGATTTTTAAAAGTTTGATCTGTGCTTATAATGGGATACTATTGTGCCATGACAAAATGACGATTAAAAACCTATAAAGTCTTATATGAAGTGATGCAAAGTGAAGTGAGTTGAACCAGGAGAACATTGTACACAGTAAGAACAATAATGTATGATGATTAACTAGTAATGACTCAACTATTATCACCAAGGCAAAGGTTTAGGACAATCTCAAGAGCCATAGAAAGAAGATAATCCAAATATAAATTGAAATATGCCATCATTTACTTCATTTCCTCCATGATTTTTTTTGTCTATTGTTAGCAATCTGTGTCTTCTTTCACAACTTGATGATCATGGAAATAAGTATTTTATGATAATATACATAAAACCTATATCATATTAACTACCTTCTTAGGTCAAAGGTGAGAGGGATGAGAAGGAGAGTCATAACATGGATTGCAAAATATCAGAAAAAACTATTAAGATATGTAATCTGGAAAAAAAGGAAATTTAATTTAAATAGTTTGATCTGTATAATTAATTAATTAATTATAATTAATAACTTTCCTAAACCTAGATGATCAATGAACAATAAGTTGAGCTCTGATTTGTAGAGACTGTAAATTTCTGAGGTGTAAATACTCACACTGAAAATTAAATGATCCATATTATACAAGCTGATTTCTGTGCATTCCTGGCTTCTGGAAGCTGAGGGTTACCTGAAATGTGAAATGGGAAATTCTTTTTAGTCTATGAGCATAAGGATGCTGAAGACACTAGTGAGCGAGAGCCCATTTAGAGAAGAAAGCTGAGTTAACCAGTATAGAGAATAGATTCTAGGGGAAATGGTTAATAGTGCCTGTCCTTTATTGCAGTTAAAGATGACTCCAGACCATGAATCTGATCATGTGCTCACTTTGGCACCAGGGAGAGTAGTGGATGTTGGTGAAACAATTTCTCTTTTATTCATTGATTTTGAAAGTGAAGTAAACAAATTTATTCTACTAAAAGGTCACTTGATTATTGCCAGGATCACCTTGTTTAGGTTTGGGAGGAAGAAAATGGAAATATTCAAAATTTTATTGAAATGGCAATGCTGTCCAGAATTTTCATATTCTTTTTATTTCTGAATTTTTTCAGCAAATGTAGTATATCGTAAAATTGCAAGTGAGTATTCCTTTGGGTTATATGCCAATAAAGAGAAAAGAATGTTAGTGAAAAATAAGGCCTAAGTCAATTTTGATAAATTTATGAAATACCCGATGGCATTGATTCCTGGTTCTAGCTAAGAAAGAAGACAGAAATGCACAGAGGCTTTCCCCCCTACTCTGGAAAAGAGATTTAGGCATATTAGAAGTAGACCAAGGCTTGGAGCACTGGCTGGTGGTTTAGGCAGAGATTACAATCTGATTAACTACTCCATTGCCCCTGCCACTTCATACTGTTTACACCCCCAAGGAGAATGATATTTGGAATAGAAATTCCAAAAAAAAAAAATACTGATTGAAAATTAGTACCCTACCTAGATAAGGACAATATAGGGGAATACTTATTTGCTCTTAATGAGTTCAAGACATTTGGTTCACATCACCTGGATTTTGGGTATTGAGTGATATAATTACTGTGCTATTTTATCTTTGAGAGTTGAAAAATTATGAAGGATGCATACTGGAGAACTATTAGACATTGAGCTTGGATTTCAAATTCCTGGCAACATTCTAAAATTCTAGAATGGATTACTTAAAAGAAGGAAATAAACCTTCAAAAAAGGAAATCATTGATAACAAAATTTCATTGTGGACTCAGGGCACTGCACAATGTTTGGCATATTGTACACACGTAATGAATGCTTATTGAATGATAAATGATTAATCAATCATAGATCTTGGTAGACTAATTCCATTTCTTCTTTTTTAATGAGGCCACTATACTATCAGATAAGTGCATTTCTCTAAATATGATTTACCAAGTTAATACATCTTTCATATTATTGTTGTAGAAAATATGAGGAGGTGAGTTGGATCATTTGATGTATTTTTTTTGCTTTTGCTTTTGTTAATCTCCCCTCTGATTTTCAAAATTTCTGTTTTCCTGTTTATTTGGGAAACTTTAATCTATTGTTTTTCTGGGGGATTCATTTTAATTCCACATTTATTGAAGATTTAAATTTTCCCTTTTGTATTGCAACTTTATTGTACCTTCCAGCAATAATAAATTGTATTCTAACCTCTTATTTTAACTCTGTATCTTTCTATTTTAGGTTTGTTTCTTATAAACCACATTTTTCTGGATATTAGTTTCAAATCCATTTTGCTCCCTCCTTCTCTTTTCTGAGTGTTTCATTCCATTCACAGTCATAGTTTCAATAACTGATTGTGTATTTCACTCTATTTTGTTTGTTTTATAAAAAACTCAATAAGACCACTGCCACCACCCCCCACCACTGAATTCAACATGAACTTTAATACTCAAAGACTTCAATGCATGGCTAAATACTGAAGGTGATAAAAAAAAGTTGAGAAACAAGATTTTGAATTGTGAATTTAGAAAGGGCAAAGTTTTACACACTATACAGAAACAGCATGTCTATATATCATTACTGCTTCTTCAAAAACTACATAGCACGTGGTTTTCCTATATTATTATGGGATATAATTTATCAGTTCTGGCAATTAGAACTCATTGAGATCACCTAGGTTTTCCCTTAAAATGCCATTATTCATCTTGAGTTTCAATTTCACGAGTACTTTTTTCTCTATGCTTCTTAGTCCTCAGATGATTTTTCTTGGTAAAAAAAAAAAAGAAAAAGAAAAATTAATGTTTAAGATTTCCTACTCTCCATCATTCACTATTAGTTTACCTACTATCATTGCATTGCTTCTAAGATCTTGTTTTTACCTCCAATTTGAGTTAAATTAAAAAAAAACATTTCTAATTTACCTAAGCTTACTATAAATTTTAGTATTTCAGATAGTATTCTTAAAGAGACTCTATTCTCTATTTTAAAAAATTACTTCACTGTTATAAATATATACACTCCTTGCTTCCATTTTATATATTTCTTTAAAGCCATTTTCATCTTTATTTGCATTTTAAAAACTTGTTTGTATTTTTTGTCTTTCAGTTCCTTTAGATCAGTGGTTCCCAAACTTTTTTGGCCTACCGCCTCCTTTCCAGAAAAAAATATTACTCAGCGCCCCTAGAAATTAATTTTTTTAAAATTTAATAACAATTAATAGGAAAGATAAATGCACCTGTGGCCATCACCACACTCCTGGATCACTGCAGCACCCACCAGGGGGCGGTGGCACCCACTTTGGGAATCACTGCTTTAGATCATACAAAATCTAGAACAACATATTCAATTCTAGGCAATATAATTGAGGAAGGAATTTGAAAGAATGGATTTCAACAAGAAAAGAGTGGATGACTAAGATTATGAAGAGACTCGAAACTATTCTTTGAGAGGATTGTTTTAAGGACCTTACAATGTCTAATACAGAAAAAGGAAAACTTTTCATTAGTGAGATGATTGGTATGATATCTCTATCTTCAAGTATTTGAAAGACTATCTTGTTGAAAAGTTACAAAACCAATTCAACCAAGATTAGAAGGAAACAATATACAGGGAAAATACTTTTTATAGCAAATGTCTCTGACAAAGACTTCATTTCTCAAATATACAGGGAACTGAGTCAAATTTATAAGAATACAAAGCATTTGCCAATTGACAAAAGGTTGAAGATATGAACAGGCAATTCTGAGATGAAGAAATTACAACTCTCTTTAGTCATATGAAAAATGCTCCAAATCATTATTAGAAAAATGCAAATTAAAACAATTCTAAAGTAACACTTCACACATACCAGGTTGGTTAATGTGACAAAAAAGGAAAATTATACATGTTGAAGGATATATGGAAAAATTGAGACACTAACACAGTATTGATGGATCTGTGAACTCATATGAACATTCTGAAGAATAATTTGGAACCATGCCAAAAGGGCCATCAAACTGTGATACCCCTTGCAGCAATACCTCTATGTGGTCGATATCACTAAGATATCAAAGACAGAGGAAACAGATCTGCTTATATGAAAATATTTAAATCGGCTCTTTTTGTTGTGGCAAAGAATTAGAAACTGGAGGTATGTCCATCAAGTGGGGAAAATGTGGTATATTATTGTAATGGCATGCCATAAGAAATAACAAGCAAAATTATCAGGAAAAAACCAACAACTCTGGAGAGACATAGAAAGCGATGCAACATGAAGTGAACATAACCAGGGGAATGTTTTACAGAGTAACTACAATTATGTGTACTGATCAACTGTGAATGATGTAACTATTATTAGCAATGCAAGGATCCAGAAAAATCTCTAGGGACTCTCAATGAAAAAAAGTTCATCCGCTGACAGAGAAGGAATTGATGGCGTTTGAATGCAGATTGAAGCATACCATTCTTCACTTTATTTCCTCCATAAATTTTTCTCTAGTGTAAGTGATGTATCTTCTTTCACAACACAATGAACATGGATATATGTATTATATGATAACATATTTTCAACATATATCATATTACCTTCTGTCTTGGGGAAGGGAGAAGAATATAATTGCAAAATGTCAGACAACAATTATTGAAAATTGTATTGATATGTAATCTGGAAAAAGTAAAAAGAAATGTTATTAAATTTGTTTTGTTTGGACCACTCTTCCCTCCAGGAACAGAATAAGAGCAATGAGTGGAAGTTGATAGAGACTGCATTGATAAAAACATATATATTAACATATAAAGTTGTTCAAAAGAGAAATGAGCTGCCTTATCGGCTTGTAATTTTCCCCATTTTTGTGGTCTTTAATAAGCAATTAGATCATCATTTTGGGGGAATGTCATTGAGGGGATTCCTAATCTGAATTCTTTTCCCAACAAATAGGAGTAGGACTTATTGTAATACTTTACTGCATACCTCAGAAAGTTTTTGTAAAGATCAACCTGGAAAATATATGTAAAGCTCTTTGTTAACTTTAAAGTGCTATATAAATTTCAGAAGTTATTTTTATTACTATTATTATTATTAGGGTTAAATGTGTGTTTGTGTTTTTTTTTCAGTGTAAGAAGTTCCAATGTGGAGTTCCCTTCACTAGGATAGATTGATCTGGGGTACTAAAAATTAAGTGGTTTTCTCAAAATGTCAGAGGTCTCCCTCCATTTTTAGTTTAAAACATACACATACATACATACATGCATACATACATACATACATATATTGGCATACATAAATACATATACACACTAAAAGCTCATGATAGATACACTAAATTCTTGGCCAAGAATCCATTATTCCAGCATCTAAAGTCATGTTTCACAATTCTAAATTCCATTTTCAGCACTATTATCTTAATTAGCTGTTCACCTTTCAAATTTTCTTTTCACTTCTGAAGCCCCTACATACAATTGACAGCAATGACACCTTTGCCCCTAGTGTTTTTCATTCATTCTCTCCTAGAATTACATAAACTTCCATAATGCTTTCTAGATTATTTGTGGCAGCATAATTTGTATCAGCATGAATCCACTAGAATAAGTAGTGGTTGTAAGTTTTGACAAGTCTCAGGAAGCTCTCCATCATGACCTATATACCTGTGAACACTCAATAATCCATGTCAGGTTAAAATATGGTTGCCTTGGTACCCTTAAGTAGGAAGTCACCAGACAACATGATTCTTCTCTTCCTTCTCTCTTCAAGGTAGCATTTCATATGGATCTTCCTGAAAATTTCTTAAAGTACAAGAAGTTATATTCTTTGCTAGTGAATAAATCCTACGCATACATAATGGAAGAACCTCATAAACATTACAAAATTCTAAAGATTCATTGATTTTTCCTCCTTTGTTCCCTTGTGTCACATTTTTCTTCTGTCTAATCTCCTAACACAGATTAGAACTTCTCCCTTTCTCATCAGTATAGAAGTGTTTCCTTCTTTTCAAAGTATATTTTGTTCTTTGTAATAATGAGGAAAGTGACAAAGCATCCTTTCAACACTTTTACCTTGTCTAGAAAGGTGCCTGAGCTACATTTTGGGCACAATCAGATAGATGTTAGTCTGCACTGACTGATAGAAATACAAATAATATGCTCAATGAGAGGCACAAGAAAATATTTGTCAATCCCAATTGTTTTTACTGAGATCCCTAGAATGATATAGTTCTTGTGGATTAATTCTCATTGCTAGTTGCTAGGGCCAAATGGTTGTTTTTCATACCCTTTCTATTATGCTTTGAAAGCTTTTGTATAAGTATTTATATCTCATATCTATCTTATGGATTTCTAGTCCTTTTATTGTGATATAACGTTCTTAGAGCAGTTAGTTGGCACAGTGGATAGAGTGCTAGGCTTGGAGTCAGGAATATAGCCTCAGACACTTACTAACTGTATGGCCTTGGGCAACTCACTTATCTTTGTTTTCTTTAGTTTCATCATCTGTAAAATGAGATGGAGGAGGAAATGACAAACTACTCCAGTATCTTTGCCAAGTGAATCCTAAATGGAGTCACCAAAAAATGTAGATACAACTGAATAACTGAACATAATGTTAATATGTGATTTTCTAAGTCAGTGGGACTACTGGGGATCTTTATGTATTGTTCAGTGGCCCCTGTTTCTATTTGAGTTTGTTACCACCAATCCAGAGACTTAAATATTTTATGTAAAATTGTAAAGCTACTAAATTTGAGGCAAGATTTGAACTTTGGTTTCTTGGCTTAAAGGGCAGCTATCTATCCCCTTTATTTATTATTAAAGTGTTATCAATATATCTGCTATTAAAATGCTATCATTAGAAACTAGATGTATTAGATGACTTAATCAAGGACATAAATCCAATCAATGGGAAAGACTTTGAATAGTAAGGAAAACTCACTCACCAAATCAGTTTCATAAATATTTTCTCATATAGCTTCACTTCTCTGGGACTTCCCAGACTGACTTCTTTCTCCATTATGGCCTAAGAAGTTTGTTACTGAGATAACTTCACAATCCTCTAAGATCTCTTCAGCCTTGTAGGATACTCTATTGCATAACTACCCTCTCCTCTCTGATTAGAAGGTGCAGCCATGAACTTCATACTTCCATTTAAGGGGATAACTCAGGTCAGATATCTCTTCATTTCTTACCTAGCTTCACTATGTGAGAAATCATTTTTTTTAAATTTACTATATTAATTGCTATGTATTCCTATGTTGGGATCTGGATCAGATATACCGTTAAGTGTCCTCCTTTTTATCAGATCAGATATACCATTAAGTGTCCTCCATTTTTTGTTTTTGGGAATCCCAAGGAATATCTTCCCTTTTTAATAGAATTTGGTTAATAATCAAAGGGGACGAGGATTCTTTTTCTACATACATGACCTATCCAATTGTGGAAGGATGAGATAATAATTGAAGTGAAAATTTTTGAAGAAAGTAAAAAAAAATCAAATGATTATTTATGTCAAATATTTTTCCAATTGTTTCTAAGGCACTGAACACTTTCTAATGCCAAGTTGCAGAAATTGGGTATATGTCAATTTATTTTTAGAAAAGCTATCTCTAAAGGTTAAATCCTCATAGATTAAAAAAAAAATCCTTTGTTTGTTATTGGCAATTTTCCAAAGCAAGTATTTGGTGCAGACAGGAATAAAAAACAGCAAAAAGGATAGGAAATGTAAATTCTTTAATGTAGAAGCTCAAAATTGGATGTGTTTATAATAATAAAATTAGGATCCTAAGGTTTGAATTAGTTATTATCATCTGACCTAACTATTGGCAATGCAAATATTTGGTGACTATTAAATTGTATTAAGGTGTATTTTTTAAGCAGTTTTAGGGAAAGGTGTTATCAATGACCCTGGACCAGGATAAAGAAGATCTACCAGAGGAAATGCTTTGAGGACCATCATGATTCCAAATGACCAAAGATTACAATAATATCAGAGGATCCAAGAAATCAGACTGTTGCATCATGAGACTTTATGGACTGGATATAATGAACAGGACATAAAGTCAGGGTTGGAACACCTATTCCTGTGTTGGTGAACCTATGGCACACATGCCAGAGGGAGCTGCTCCCTTCCTCCTCTCCATATACCTCAGGACATTTTCTCACATCATCTGCCCCTCTGTCCAACAGCCCAATGAGAGCACTTCCTCTCTCCCCTGTCTTGGGTTAGGGGGAAGCTCACATGTGGCATGAGGTAGCAGTTTGGACACTCAGTCTCTAAAACAGTGGTTCCCAAACTTTTTTGACCTACTACCCCCTTTCCAGAAAAAATATTACTTAACCCCCTGGAAATTAATTTTTTTTAAATTTTAATAGCAATTAATAGGAAAGATAAATGCACCTGTGGCCATCACTGCTCTCCCTGGATTGCTGCATCACCCACCAGGGGGCGGTGGTGCCCACTTTGGGAATCACTGCTCTAAAAGGTTAGCCATCACTGACCAATTTCTTTCATGTCTCTCCCACTTGCCATTATTTTTTTTTGTAAATCTCTTTTCCCAGAAGAGCAATGTTAACCCTTAATGGCTACATATTTATGAGTTTATCATTCATTTTTGGCAATATGTTATAAAACAACCAAGCATCATATTTAGACCCTCCCTGGTAATGTATAATCACCATATTTGGGGTTGGGGAATTGAGATCCAATTTCCCCAAGAAGTAGAAAAAGGATTATGAGAATTTATTTTTCATACTCTGCATTAATTCCTCTTATTAAGGAAAATTACTGTGTATTCCTGTGATTGTGATTTTGGTCGTGAATGCCACCCAGTCTGCTGCTTTTTGTATTTTCTTGTCTTTGGTAATAATGTCAAGAAACATCTTCTATTTTAACAGAATTTGATTAATTAACGAAGGGGACAAGGGTTATTTTCCTGCATACATGACATGTCTAATCTGTGGGGATGAAGATATGTAGACAGGTTGACGGACTACTTCTAATTAGCTATCACCAATTAAAAGATGTCTTGGGATAGTCAAGGAAGGAGGTAAATAATGAGTTCCTCCAAAACTATTTATTAAGTCGCCTGACCCAGCTCAGATCATCTCCAGCCCAGAGAGAACCACAGAGAACTACGTTGTATCATTAGTTATGATGGTGACCTAACTAATAAATTTAATATAATCAATAAACTTGTATTCTTACCCTCAAATCAGTTTCTATAGATAATTTTATTTGTAATAACTATATGGAGATTTCTCTGACTTACTTCTCCACCATGCTCCCAGTTGTGAACCATCCCCTTCCTCCCAACTACTCAATTCCTTTCATTTTCTTTTGTCTCCTTCCATTGCAGCTCCTTAAGGGTAGGAACTGCTTTTCTTTTTTTTCTTATTTAAATACTCTGCCTGGCACATAGTATGTGCTTAATAAACATTTATTGGTTGATTTATAAGTCCACTTTTTGTAATCTTATGGCTTACTTTTATTTCACAGTAAGGAATATAAAATATTGGGTAAATATATACATAAGTAATTAATTTTATAGTCAAAGGCATCCATACAGTGCTATTTATTCAATTAAAATTATTTTTTACTCAAATAGAATTTTGAAACTAGTTCATTGAAATAACCATTTTTCATATTTGGTTCCAAAGACCTGTGGAGGGGTAGAGGCAGTTAAGAAGATTCAAACTGCATAAAGGGGGTGGAGGAAGGTACTTCAGCTTTTAAAAGAACTGAAGATTTATTTATATAGAGCAACATAAATTATAAAATGTTTTAATTAAAAAACACCCTTTGTATATTTTGTAATGAAGATTTTTTTCTACCTTGAGTATTTCAGGGAAAAGTTTAATGAATATTTGCTATTATTCTATGATGAAATCCACTCCTTACATAAACAATGAACATCCCATTAAAATGTCCAGTATGTTGGAGATTATTATTCAATTTGATTATCTCATTCCTGGTGTTACAGGGTACAGTGACACAACCCCTGGAACTTTTGATAGGGAAAAATCCTTTCTTTGGATATCTTTTCTAATTATTATGTTCAAATAAAATAGAATCACTCTGCTTTAACAGAAATCCTCTGGAGCCTCTGCTTCAATATATTAAACAGAATAATAAGATGCCAGAATAAGAACAGAACTACATCATTGAAAAACCAAGAAGTTCCCACTTTAACAGAAAACTCTGCCTGTACTTTAGCCAGCTACTTCATGTTCCTCCCTTATAATGAAAATAAACAAAAAGCTCTACTTTTCAAGGTTATAAAAGTCTCTATTTCCACTAATTGGAAAAAAAGACAATTAACTGATTGGAATATATTAAACTTCTTTTACTTTATCAGGCTATCTCTGTGCAGTTAGTGGTGTGATATAAACTAAACAGAAGGCTAGATCCCATCCCTTAATGAGATTAGTATCTCCCTGAGAAAGAAAATGCATAAATATATAAAATAAATATAGAAATTAAAATTCAATCTATGGAAAGGATTAACTATGAAGCAATACAAATGAATTCCCTCTAAGACATTTGGTACATCTAAGGATCATAGGATCAAAGATTTAAAACTAGAAGAGATCTTAAGAGGTCATTATATTTAGACTTGGAGAAGCAATGTTCCAAGGTTATTTGGTCAGTAATATATGATCATCTGGGAATAATAGATGTATATATTATTTTATGTTGCTTAAGAAAGAAAATTTTGTAGAGATAGCAATGGTGTAATGACTGTTCTCTTTATGATTTTTACTTAACTACTTTATCTTATTTTATGTTTATTTATAAAATTTATTTATAAATTTACATTTATTTATAAAATTTATTTATAAATTTATATTTATTTATAAAATTTATTTATAAATTTATATTTATTTATAAAATTTATTTAAAATATTTTGAATTTCAAATTTTCTACCTTCCTTATTTCCCCACACACTCATTCAGAAGGTGAGAAATATGATATTGATTATACATATAAAATCATGTAAAATATATTTCCATATTAGTCATATTGATAAAAAAGACAAAAAACAATTAAAGTTAAGAAACAAAGAAAGTGAAAAAAATATGCTTCAATCTGCACTCAGAATTCACCAGTTCACTCTCTACTAGTAAACAGAATTTTTCATCATGGATGCTTTGGATTTGTGTTAGATCATTGTCTTGATCAGAGTTGCAAGGTCTTTTGCAGTTGATTATTGATTATCCTTATAATAGAACTATTACTATGTACAATGTTCTCCTGGTTCTGCTCACTTCTTTTTGCATGAGCTCACATATCCTCCAAGATTTTTCTGACATCATTCTGATAATCATTAATTGTAGAACAACAATATTCTATCACAATTACATGCTATATAACATGTTCACCCATTCCTTAATTGATGGACATCACCTCAATTTCTAATTCTTTGCTAATGCAAATCATTGTTATAAATATTTTGTACAAATAGGTCACCTTCCTTTTTCTTTGATCTCTTTGGGATATAGTCTAGTAGCATATTGCTAAGTCAAAGGAAATGTACGTTGTACATAGTCCCAGTGGTTCTCCGAAATTGTTGAACCAGTCTGCAACACTACCATTAGTGACTTACTGTATCTATTTTTCAAGATCCTCTCCACCATTTATTATTTTCCTTACTTGTGATGTTATACAATCCAAAAGGTATAAAGTGGTATATCAGAATTACTTTAATTTGCATTTTAAGAGTTATTTAGAGCAATTTTTCATGTGACTATTTATAGTTGTTTTTTTTTTGAAAACTGCTTCTTTATATACTTTGACATGAATCAATTGGGAAATGGTTTCTTTTTTTTGGGGGGGGATAAATATGACTCAGTCTCTCTATCTGTGAGAAATGAAACCTCTATCATGGAAACTTTTGGAAATTTTCACCTAAATTTCCTGCTTTCATTTTAATTTTGGCTGCATTAGTTGTTTTTTTTTGTTTTTGTTTTTGTTTTACATTTTTAAACCCTTGATTTTTGTGTATTGGCTCCTTGGTGGAAGAGTGGTAAGGGTGGGCAATGGGGGTCAGGTGACTTGCCCAGGGTCACACAGCTGGGAAGTGTCCGAGGCCCGATTTGAACCTAGGACCTCCTGTCTCTAGGCCTGACTCTCAATCCACTGAGCTACCCAGCTGCCCCAGGCTGCATTAGTTTTGTTTGTGGGGGGAAAACCTTTTTAATTTCATGTAATCAAAATTATCCATTTTCTTTTTTGTGATACTCTCTATCTCTTGTTTGGTCATACACTCTTCCCTTAGTCATAGATCTGACAGGTAAATTTTTCCAAGCTTCCCTAATTTTTTTTATATTACTTTTTATGTCTAAATAACATCCTCCTTGACATTATTTTGATATATGCTGTGAGATTTGGGGCCATACCTAGTTTCTGCCAAACTGATTTGTATTTTCCCAGCTTTTTTTTTTGCCAGATGTTGAGTTCTTATCCCCAAAATTGGATCTTTGTGTTTATCAAACATTAGATTACTATGATCATTTACTACTGCTTATTCTGTGCCTAATCTATCTACTGATTCACCCTTCTATTCCAGTACTGGATTGGGTTTTTTAAAGATACTTTCTATCTTAGAATTAATCCTGTGTATTGGTTCCAAGGAAGAAGAGCACTAATGGCTAGACACTGGGGTTAAGTGAGCTACCCATGTTGTTCACAGAGCTAGGAAGGAGAACCTCAAGGGGCTTTTCTTCTTAGGGAGCAGAACTAGCACTGTTTCCCTAACGATCTAATGGCAAGAGATTTTATTTTATTTTCTGATGGACTTCGGCTACCATCAGGAACTGGAGACAAGGAAGAGTGGGGCAGCTTGGAGACTTTTTTGTTGGGCTGCCAGGTGATCTTTCTTTCTCTATGTCTCTCTAGCTTTTACTAATAAATGATTATAAATTAATATTCAATTTTAATCATAACAATGATTAATGTAAGTTTATTTTATATCCTCCAAATTTGCTAAAGTTTTTAGTTTTTTTTTTTTTTAAATTTGATAAATAAGTAGTCAACTAGTTAACTAATTAGTTAACTAGTTTCCCAAGCCTTTTTGTTTGGAAAACTCAGACTAAGAGGCAGGTCTTCAAGATACCAAGAATCAGGAAATGTTTAGAATGTCTGTACTTTTCTTTGTTACACTATCTTAAGTGGTTTGTTTACAGATAAAGAAAGTTTTCTTCCCGCCTTTATTTAGCAAACAGTTTCCAAAAAAAAAAAAAAAAAAGCAAGTTGTAACTTAGGTTTTAAGAGTAAGCTTTTTCCCTTTTAAAATCCAAGGGTTTTCTTAGAATGCCAAAAATGGGATACAGGATAGTGTTAAATTTTCACATTTCTGAGACTTAAGCATGAGCAAAATTAGAAGTTACACAGGATTTCTGGACCAGTCAAAAAAACTAGAATTTCTGTCACACAAACCAATATATATCTCTTCTGGCATCACCTCCCCAAAGCTTCCCTAATTAGAGAATAGTCACTCTGGGAGTGGTCTCAGAGACCTCAACTTCTCCCTTACCACTTCATCAAAGGAGAGGCAGGTCTCCAAAAGGCACCTAAAGACCCTCTTTTTCCCTTCCATATGGTTCCCAACATGGTGGCTACCTTGTTAATTTCATCATCTAATCAAGTTCTTGTTTATAAATAAATAGGAAGCAGGTCTTTACCCTGCTGGTTTTTATATTTAGACAAAAGAAGAGAGGACCCAACACAATTTCATAGCCTGAAGAACAGATAGTTTTGAATTAAACTATTGTGGGAGGCCAAAGGGGGAATCATTTTGCAAAAACTATGCCAATTCAGTATTAATTTTCCACAGAAATGATTTTGTATATGTTATTTTTATATTCCTAAATTCTCCCATATTATGAAATTTGAAAGATAATGTATTTATTTATTTATAAATGTTAAAATCTATTTCTATTTTTAAAATCTGGATGCTATTAAATTATGAATTGAGCTTTTTAAATAATGGGATAAATATAAATGTTTGAAAACTTAAATATTTAATGTGGCATGTTTTTCTTTTAAAAAAAAATAGCACATTTACCCTAATAAAGAATGAATTTTTATCAGAAAATTTTTGGTTCACACAAAAATTATGAAAATGTGTAAGATGGTTTAAAGATTTTCCTTTAACATATCAATATGACTAAAACTATCAGGTATTTGCTATATATGTATATATATACATATATATGAAACCTTGGAATGTTTTTGAAATTAAACTTAGAGAAATAGGAAGTTAATAGCATTCAAGTCATAAGTTGTGTTTAGTAAAAATTTGCTATTTGAGATAATTATTCAGATCATAAATTACCATTGTTCTGAGTTTGATTACAGAAAGTTTTCTGAATTGTCACAAAGACAATAGTAGGCAATGGCAATTGTTACAATCAGAGAACTAAAGGTAGATGCCTGTCCTCGGAAAAAGTTGAGGGTACAACCTTGACATGACGTGACCTAAGGTAAGTCCTCTTGACTCAATTTCCCCATTATTCTGTTTTTTTTTTTTTTTTCTGAATAGATTTCCCTGCCTGGCTAATACTGAGTCTAACTTTTATTACCCTGTGACTCTATATATAGGCTTTCAGATCTGATTCATGCTGAGGATCAAACAGAGCTAATGGAATTTTCCCACTGCTTTGGTATATGTCAGGTCACCTTGTGCCCTTAAAGGCGCAAATCTTGACATTTTTGTAGCTGAATCTCCTTTTCCTTTCATAGTAAATTTCTATAATCAAGATAGATGAGTAGAAGAAGTTTTGTAAGTATAATATCAAATCTATTAATTAGTAGATTGATACAAGAACATTTCTGATTTACTGTAATGGTATTATAATAGAATGAAGTTTGAAAAATTTTATATTTAGTCTATTGTGATCAAATTATAATATAGAGATGATATCCTTTTAAAGGAGAAATTAGACAAAGTAATAAGAAAAAGACATAATGTTAAAATTTTCTACTTATATGTAATCATAAATCATGAGAAATAATAGATTAGACTTTTCTCTATGAATATATGTATATGATTGACTTCTAAATAATTTAGCATGGAAATTCAGACTGAGTATGTTTTGGTAATAAGTTCTCAAAATTGGATTAAGGGTTTACATATAAAATTGAATTGATAACTGCGAAGTGAATTTATTTCCACATTTTTCAAGTGTCTGATAATTTTAAAAGATAGAATTCATTTTATGGTAATTCTCTTTTTAGATTATTTTATCAGGCACAGAATTTAGGTAAAGGTAAAAATGGCAAGTTGTATATAAAGAAAAAAAAATTCTTTGAAGTTTCAGGTTTGGAGAACCAAATATAAGGGATTGTACTTAAATGTAGTAATTTCCATACTGTCACTTTAGTAGAATTTTCTCAGAACCTTTACAAGTGATTTGGAACGAGAGGAGCAGAACCTCCTTCAGAGTTGCCCTGAGATTGAAGTCTATTCCAGAATGTCCAAGAGAAATCTAGGTATTAGACACTTATATGAGAAATCTAGAACTCAAAATGTGCTGATTAAATAGACATTGAGAAGCAGTTACCTTAGGATACAATGAGACTTGATGCCAGTTAATACTGATGATTATTGTATTACCTTGCCCTTTTATTTCATGAAATTGGTGTTTGTGTTTAATTCTTAGTTACCTTCATAACATGTAAATCTCCTTTCTTCAAATTCAGTTTATTGTGAGCCCTCAAAGGAGTTTGGTCTGTCACATATGATTTATGTAATTTTGATTAGGAATATATGAAAACAAACTTTTAAATTTGGCTTATGAATAAATTAGCCATGGTAGGAATGGGCTACCCACCCTTCCATAAAATCAAAAGGAATAAATTGAGGAAATTTGGGGGATTAAAACAGCAAGTGGTTAAATATGGGAATTGAGTGAACCACACTGACTCCATCTTATGACTCAATTCTGGAGTTAGCTCAATTCTTTTTTGATTCAATTATGAGTTTAGTCCAACTTCTGTCTTGTGAGAAAATTTTATTCAATTGTGGGAATTTGGAAAAAACCTTATTGCATTGTTCAAACCTAGCCTGGCATGGCTAGGCTGGACTACCACTATTTACTTTTTAGAGACCCTTAACTAAGGACTTAGTTTATGCTGCCCAGAAACCCAGAAAATCCAAAGATTGATACAAGGATTTTTCTCACAGCTTTACATCTCAAGCAACCCAAGAGTCTTATTTGAAAACTGGCTGAGTATTGGTCTATCAGTTAATGTTTCCATGTTCCTTTGATGTATATAGATAGTTGGGGAGGAAGAAATCTCTTTTTCTGATTTCAGGAAATTGTATTTGTTTCACTCCCCCCACTCTCAATTTGGTAGAAATTCAATACTACTCTATATCCTTTTTTTAGTCACAAGTCCATGTTTGGATTTTAAAAGAAAAAAAAAGTTTAATTTTAAGATTGAAGCTACAAGTACTTTTTCCTCTATCCCCTTGCTGAATAAGGAGTGAAAACAAATTTTTTTGCATATCTGTAAACAAGCCTCTTAAGATAGTGTATCAGAGAAAAGTGGACATTAGAAACTGTGCAGTCATGCTAAAGGTCTTCTGACTCCTGGCTTCTGGAAGACCCATCTCTTGTCCACATTGACACTGGAGTTCTCCAGGCAAAGAGGCTTGGGAAAGCAATATGAAAAAGAGCATAATTGCAGCATTGGAAGGAAGTGGGCTTTTTTCCCTGAGATTCTGGAATGAGAAGGTGTGAGGAAGGGAAGGCAGCCAGTCACACATGGCTAATGCCTTTCTTTTTCTCTGGCCTGCTTTTTATTATCTAATAAAGAATTATAAATTAAAAAATATTCTCAAGAGAATTTTAATTATAATATTGGAAAGTCCCTATCTTTCCTCCAATTAGAATTCAGATTACCTAATATTGTATCTTGGTTAATTATTTCATTTTAACTAATGGTCTGATTTAATTCATTGTTTTTGATATGTAAAATTTTGTCTCTCCCTATATTTGGAGTCCCTAAGTTAAGAAAGGACTAGGTCCCAATTTGTTAGACAACTAGAATGCACTGCTTAATAAATCTGTATTCTAGAAGTTCAAACATTTGCTTCCTCTGTCATTTCATCATTTATTCTCCACACTGGGGTGAAAATAGGGTGGGGATGAACTTTTCTGGGCTTCAAGTTTGGGGACATTCCTATTTTTAAGCTAGTTCTGCATATTTGGCAGTTTGAGTAGCTCTTCTAAGGTCCTGTGATCCAAGGAGAAGTGTGGGCACGACTCTCCTGGTCTTTCCTTTGATCTTTACACAGGAAGGGTCCTTGCTCCCTTGGAATTCCTCACTTGGGAACTGTGACCTCTATTCTGACATCTTGACCCCAACCTTCACAAAATTTTTATTTTTTCTAATTATGAAGCATTTTTATTGTCCTTCCCTATTCTTTCATCTAATGGAAAGAATGGGACGGACGGAGAGAAAAAGGAACAAAGGGAGAGAAGGAGAAAAAGAAAAAATGAGGGAAAAGAAGGAAGAAATGAAGGAAAAGAGGGAGGTAAGGAAGGAAGAAAAAGAAAGAGGAGAGGAAGAGAAAGAGGACTTGTGATTTATGCCCTGAACTCCTTTCCTATAATTACTCTTTTGGACAAGGTCTTCTTTTGACAGGACTCCATGACGAAATGATTAATATTGACAACTAGAGACAAGGTAGTAAGAGTATATACAGGCAGCAACTCAGCTGAACTATCCAAACATTCATCTCCAAACAACTTTAAAATAATTCCTCAAATCAAATTTAGGAGAGGCAGAGCCAACAAAAAAATCAGAGTGAGTCTTTTTTCAAGCCTAAGAGAATTTAAAATATTCTCAGGGGAGGTCCATGATGCAAGGGTAAGGGATTGGGCTTAGTCCAGAGAAAAACAAGAACCTTAGAGGTAGCTCTTAGCAATGGCAGCAGTAGAGCAGCTTTTGGAATTCTCAGAGCAGTCAGTTTGGGAGAGGGGAAGGTGGACAACTGGTCAGAAAGAAAATATAAAGAATTATTTCCTGACATTAGGTACAGCTGTCACTAACTGGTAGGTAACTCTATTGTTTATAATCACTTCTAGGTCACAGTTCTACATGGGAGAGGAACATTTGTAGCTTCCTGCAAGAGAGCAGGGGACTTAGTCATAATTCCATTGCTTCAAGGAACACTAGCACTTGTGGCTCCAGAAAAGCAGGGACCTAATCACAGTTCCAGGGCCAAGAGAACCAGCATTAGCATTTCTTCTTACAGAGGAAGATGGGTTTTTCATGAATAAACACCAGAGAACAGACCAAGAAAGCAGTGACTACATCTCTCTCTAGATTACTCAACCTTGGAAGCACTGAAAACTTTCAACCTCCCAGAATTAGCTTGGAAAACAATAGGATATAAAAACCTGAAGCAGAGGGTAAGTACCTCCCTATTCCCATTTAACATAAAGTTCAAAGTCAAGAAAGAGGATTATTAAATGAACAAATAGCAACAATAACAAAGAATATGATCACAAAAAGCTACTATGGTATAAGGAAAGGCCAAAACATGAATGCAGAAGAAGACAACAATATAAAGTTGCTGCTATTAAGTCTCAAAAAAAATGATAATTAAACTCAAGCATAACAAGAATTCTCTGAAGAGTTACAGGAAAAAAAATAATAGTGGTAGAAGAAAACTGAGAAAAGAAATGAGTAATGCAAGAAAAATATAAGAGAATTAACACTTTGGTAAAAGAGGCACAAAAATTAATGGAAAATATAATACTACAAAAAAGAGAAATGCTCTAATTATAAAATAGGGACAAGCATTTACTAATTAAAAGAACTCTTTTAAAAGCAGAACAGGTCAATGGAGAAGGAGATACAAAAAATCACTAAAGGAAAGAATTTCTAAAAAAGACCAAATTGACCAAATGACCAAATGACCAAATAAATAAAGAGGTATAAAAGCTTACTAAAGAAAATAATCTTCCAAAAATTAGGAATGAGCAATGGAAGAAAATGTCTCCATGAAATATCAGGAAACAAAAAAATAAAGGCAAAAGAATGAAAAATAGAAATGTTGAAATATCTCATCTGAAAAAAAAAATAACTGGGGGCAGCTGGGTAGCTCAGTGGACTGAGAGTCAGGCCTAGAGACAGGAGGTCCTAGGTTCAAACCCAGCCTCAGCCACTTCCCAGCTGTGTGACCCTGGGCAAGTCACTTGACCCCCATTGCCCACCCTTACCAATCTTCCACCTATGAGACAATACACCAAAGTACAAGGGTTTAAAAAAAAAAAAAAGAAAAGAAAAAAAATAACTCACCTGGAAAATGGATAATTCTGATATAATTGATATAATTTTGCTTGCCATCTCATATTGAGGAAGGGGTGGGAGGGAGAGAAATGGGATCTTAATTAAAATAGAAAAGAATATTAAAATGAAGAAATAATAATTTAAAATAAATGGTACAAAACAATTATCTCTAGGAGAGATATAATTTAAGAATTGCTAAACTACCTGAAAACCATGATCAAACAAAAAGCCTAGACATCATCTTTCAAGTAATTATAAAGGAAAATTTCCCCAGTATCCTGGATCAAAAGAGAAAAATAGAAATCTAAAGAATCCCACTGATTACCTTCAAAAAGAGATCAAAACATCAAAATTTCAAGGAATATTATAGAAATATTTCAGAGTTCCTAGGTCAAGAAGAAAAATATCACAAATTATTATGAAGAAACCATCCTCATTTAATATAGCCACAATCAAGATCACCCAAGATTTAATAGCTTCCATGTTAAATAAGCAGAAATCTTAGAATATGATATTTCAGAAGGCAAAGGAGGTAGGCCCATAACCAAGAATCATCGAAACAGAAAAAGTGAGCATAATTGTTAAGAGGAAGAAAGGAGAATTTAAGAAAAAGAGGATTTTCAAGTATTCCTGATGAAACAACTGGAGTTGAATAGAAAATTTGACATTCTAATACCAGGCTTAAGAGAAACATAAAAAGGTCAACATTAAAGAGTAATCATAAGAGAATCAATAAAGTTAAATTGTTTATGTTTCTATGTGGGAAGAAAACACAAATTAAGGGCAGTTAAAAGGAAGTTACATGGGTAGAGGGCTTGGGGGTAAGTTGATTATGTTTGAATCATCTCCAAAAAAAAATGAAAGATTGAGAATGAGGGATGCACTGGGAGAAGAGGAAAGAGAGAAAAAGAGTAGGGAAAATTTTCTTATATGAAAGAGACATATAAAGAAGACCTATTATAATGGAGAGGAAAAGAGGGTTGCAGGCAATGTTTGAATCTCACTCTCATTGGGAATTGGTTAAAATGGGGGCAGAATACATGCACACACATATACATACATGCTCCCTCAGTTATTTGTAGGGCTACATCTTATTCAATCTGGAAATGGGAGGGGAAAGGGATAATAGATATGGGAAGAGCATGATAAAAGAGTAGGATTAAGGGAGCCAGTGGTCAGAAGCAAAAGGAGGAAAGACAAGATTAAAAAAGACAGAGAATGATAAATAAAAGAAAACAGAATGGAGAGAAATATGTAGTTAATGATTGTTACTAAATGTTAATGGGATGAACTTTCCTCTGAAATGGAAACAAATAGAAAAATGGATTAAAAATCAGAATCCAACAATATACTATTCTAGAGACACATTTGAAGTGGGGGCACAGAGTTAAAATAAAGAGGTGGAACAGAATCTATTGTACTTCAACTGAAGTAGAAAAGGTGGGGATAACAATCATGATTTCAGACAAAGCAAAAGTAAAAATAGATCTAATTAAAAGAGATAATCATAAAACTATATTTTTCAAAGAAAAAGGAAAATGACCTATATGCACAATAATATGTAAAGCAGCTTCTTTTATGGTGTCAAAGAATTGGAAATTGTGGAAATGCTCATCAATGGCAGAAAGGCTGAACAAGTTGTGGCATATGATTGTAAAAGAGTACTATTGTGCTATAAGATACAAGGGCAGTGATTTCAGAAAAAAAAATATGGCAATACATGTTATGAAGTTATGCAAAGATAAATGAGAAGAACTGAGAGACCACTGTGTATAATTACAGCAATTTTGTAGTGATAAACTGAGAAAGACGTGGCTACCCTGATCAGTACAATGATCCTAGAGAATACTAAAGGATTCATACTCATGAGGAAAAATAATGTTATTCATTTCCAAAAAGAAAGAACCAACAGGTTCTCAGTGAAAATTCCACCTCCAGAGAAAGAACTGATAAGTAGAAATAAGTAAGACAAAGTTTATATATGAACATATTTAAATATTTAATAGATAAAAAATAAGTAAACAGAAATAATGCATACACACACACACATACACATGTCTTTTTTCTCAAATGATACCTTCTCTAAAGTGAGGGAAGGAGTTAACTGGACATTTTGATGTAACAAACAAATAAATAATTTATTTTTAAATTGAAGTCTCACTTTTTTATTTTTGTGAAATGGCTAATATGGAAATGTTTTACATGATAATATGTAATTGATATAATTTTCCTTGCCATGTCATTTTGAGGAAGGGGTGGGAGGGAGAAAATTAGGATCTTAATTTAAAAAGAAAAGAATAATAAAATGAAGAAATAATAATTTAAAATGAAAAGTACATGACAATTTAGAACATACTTCAAAAGCAAATAAAGACAAATGGGACGTTTTATAAAGTAACCAATTGAATTTATTACATATCCTTGGAAAAAAACAACAACATATGATCTAGACAAGAAGGCTAGAGCTTCAAATACAATCTTCTTTTTGTGTTTTACTTTGTATATGTAAATGTTCACTTTGCATATGGAAATGCTTATTACTGGATTGTTTTTTTCTGTGGGCATTTTATTTTGATGCTGGTTAAGTTCAAAATATAAAATAAATTTCAATGAAAAAATGATTACTACTTCTATAGCTATGTCTCCAAACATTTGCCATGCTACCCAAAACTAGATTTTCTCACATGAATCTATCTTCCAGATTCAATTATTCTGCCTTCTCCACTTTGTCCTTTTTATGATCTTTTTCTTTGGAATAAAAAAGATGCCTCTCCAGAACCATATTCTAATGAGTCCCATTCTATCAATTTCATTAATAACCTTGATATCAGATTTCCTTTTAATAGTCTTCTTTTAGCATACTATCTGACTTGTTAATTTATTGAAATTCAGAATATATGTGTTTATCTTTATATCTACTGAGATACATATGTTATATGTATAAATGTACATATATATGTGTATATATATATATACATATATATATATAATTTATTTAGTTAAGGGATATTGGAAACAAGAAGAAACACTAAGTTGAGTACTTGCAGAATTCATTTCCAAATACCTTTAAAATAATGCCTCAAATCAAATTTTGGAGTGACAAGAGCTAACAAAAAAGTTAGCTTCAACCTCAAGGCAACATAGGATATCAGAAGGAAAGATTTGTGCTAAAGGGGTAGAGTCTGGCCCAGAGCCCATATGAATGCAACACAGTCCTTTTCACTCACAGATTCATCAATTTTAGACTTATAAGAGGGTAGGTAGCCACCTGGTCTATGTTTGAACAAAAATATCACCACTATAACCACTTTCTGATGACTTCAATGAGGAGGAACCCATTACATCCCAACACTCAAAGGTATCCAATTATATATTTGGATAGCCCTAAATATTTTGATAATCCTAATATTAAATATGTTTTGCTAACATCAAGACTAACTTTCACCTGTTCATAGTTTTATCCCATTTTTCTTCCCTCTTCCCACTGGCATCAAACAGAATAAGAATAACCCTATTTCCATAAGAAGTACATTTAAATACTTTACTCTCTTCAGGCCACATCTGGAAATTGGAAGTTAATTTTGTATTTCCTTTTTTTAAGAAATGACTGGTTAGTTGGAAATGCTCTAGATAAGGGACTACTAGGATTGTTCAAGGGCTTCATATCATGCTATGTGATGATTAGTTGGAGAAACTGAAGATGTTTAGTTTGGAGAAAACAAGATTGAGGAAATAACATCAGAGAACTGAAGGGTTCTCATGTACAAATAAAATTAATTTTTTTCCTCATTGCCTCAGGCATTAGTATTCAAAATAATGAGTGGATAGCATTTGTAAGGAAGTAGATTTCATCTAGACATGAGGCAACACTTCAAGATGGTAGCCCTGTACCAAATAGGAATAAAATGTTTATCTTTATGCAGTGAATTCAAGGATCAGTGGAGGTCTTTAAACATAGGCAGCATGTTTCCTTAAGGGAGATATTACACAGAAGATACCTGATCATGTTCAATTTGGACTAAAAGGACTTGGAGGTCTTTACCTGAACCGAAATTCTACCTATTCTAGGAGTCATATGAATCTAATCCCAGATCTTCAAATAATTAGCTGTGTAAAGTCACTGAACCTCTTTGTACTCTTAAAAGTGGATAGGGATCAAGGACCCTGAAGCCACAGAGGTTACTTTACAGATGTAATGACTTGCCTGTAGGAAAGACATAGAAATGAAGTGATATGGAACAAGCAAGAAATTATTTTCTCTGTGATAAGAATTGTGATTCCTTTCCATTGATATGCAATGAATTCATTTTAGATATGCTGCCAAGATGCTTTAGGCTGTCCAGGAATATTTTATGCACAGGAAAAATAATTCCATGATTGGTCTGAATGATTCATTTTCATCTTCTTTTCTGCTATGTGTGTCTTTTGCATAGATGGCACAAGCCTTAGAACGGTTTGTACTTGCAAAGAATATTGAGAACCATGTATCTTGATTTCTGTTTATTTTAATTTAGAGGGTTAAACTTCCTAGTTGTTCCTAAGCTACCAAAATTAACGTTACTTTCTAATTTCAGTAAATGTTCAGCTCCTTTCTTGATTATAGTATTTCATATAATACAAAGGAGTGAAAGATTAAGATTGCTCTATATCAATAGGTCCTCAAGATTGCTTTCTTACATTAATTTTAAAATCATCCCACTCTCTGTCAGTCATTCATTTTCTTGTTCCATTCTGTATTACATACTTTATTTTATTATTTACCAATTTCTGCTTGATTCTGACATTAATCTTAGGATTTGGAGCTGAAGATGGGGGGGCTTAGAAATCAAACTCTCATTTTTATAAAGGAGAAAATCTGAGGCTCAAAGTGGAAAACTGGAGTGACTAAAGTTTATATATTGTGGTACTGTGGAGTCAACAACATAACTAGTTGACCTATCTCCTAGTCCAGTATTCCTAACCACTTTTACTCATTACTTGTCTTCTTTCAAAGACTTGTACTTTTCTAATTCTTAAATTACATGACTGAACAGGGAGCAACAAAGTTTAAAAAAAATTGTCACCAAGCTGTTTAATCATTTTAAATCTTAGATATAATTAGATGGTACTTCATCTCTCTCCCTACTTCCATCCTATGTAACTGGGTTTGAAGATTCTGATGTAGGATCACATTTATAAGGAGATAAATGGGCTCTACTAGAATTTGTGTTAGGATCCCTACTAAATGCTACTGGCTCCTCCACCTTTCAGTGCCTGTTACATTTGAGTGACTGACTAAGCTAAAGAGGTCATGATGGGATTCAATGAGATTAATGATCCTTACAAACAAACAAACAAACAAAAAAACCTAAACAGTATCATTTCAGAGATTCCTACATCGTAGCCTCTTTGTGGTGACTGGAAGAATACTTAGAGATAACCTTGAGCAACACCTTTGCAACAGAGATGAGCACATGAGACTCAGAGTCCCTGATTTGCTCAAGTCATGAAAAATAGTTAAGAAGCCATCCTGAGTCCTAAAAGTACAATTGTTTGTAAATCTTAGTTTTACATTATCCCAATACTTTTTTCATCAATTTTTATTTATAAATTTATGAATACAGAGAATGGTTAGATTATTGGACTTCCAAAAAGATTGATAAAAGGAAAAGCTTCCTATTAATTAGATCTATTCAGAAGTTGAAGTGGACACCTTGAAAAGAAGTATGTTCCTCTCAGAATAGGTTTTTAGGAATGACTGAGTGACCACTTGTTGAATATATTATAGAGTATTTCTTTTTTTAATTATGTAAAAGTTGACCTACATGACTTTTTACATCTATCTCTTCCAACTCTGAGATATTGTTGGTGGAAGAAGTAGCAAATAATAATAATAATATTAATAAAATTTGTTGCCCCAGAAAGTAGTGGATTAAACCTCAATAGAGGTCCTCCAGGAAAGGAAGAATGACTTGACACTGGTCAGGGATATGGTAAAAAGGATTCTTATTCAGCTATGGTTTGTATTTTATGGCTTCTAATGTACCTTCCAGGTATAAGATTAAAATCCCATCTCTGAACACTATTTCTGTCATCCTGGGTAAGTTACTTAACTTTTGAGCACTTCCATAAGGCTTGAGAGACAGGGTGGCACAGTAAAAAGAGGGCTAAATGTGGAGTTAAATTTAAATCTCTGCTTAGCTTCTTTCAACTTGTGTAACCCTGGGCTAATCTTTTATTCTTTCTGGATTTCAGATTCCTTATCTATAAAATGTGAGGGCTGGTCTAGAGGATGGCTTCTAAGGTTCATTCCAGCTCTGAATTTAGGATTTTACAAGTCTCAGATAGTTATCACAGTAATTTATGAACAAATTTCTGCACACTAAGGAAATCACCAATCTTTCACTGATATTTATGCATTATTTTATAAATGCGAGTCTAGTTGCTTACGTATCTCAAAGAGTACACATATTGTGCATTCCATTTTATTTGTCTGTCACAGGGTAGTCTTTCCTTATTCTTTGGGTTCAGGAAGAACAAAGTGTTACATAGACACCTCAATTCATAAATGTTTGTTTTACCTTTCCTATATGTGGGCTTCCCCATTAGAATGTGAGCTCCTGGAGAATAGGGACTCTTCCCTTTTTATTTGTATTCATAGCACTTGTCTTTTAGCAAGTGAATATAGTATTTTCTTTGAAAATAGTAGACAATGAAAACTCTTCTTTCTTTATCCTTCCCTTCCTCCTCCTTCCTTCATCCTTTCCTTCCTTCTTCTTTATTTTTTTCTCTCTCTTTTGTTCCTTCCTTCCCTCTTTTCTTTCCCTTTTTGGATTTTAAAAAGACTGCATTTATGAACCCATTTTGCCACTGTTCCCTCCAATCTGTCTTACATGCAAATAGTTAATAAATGGTGCTTTATAAGAGGTTTTAAACAACATTATACAACAAATCTTCTATCACCCTTTCCTATGCCAGTGACTTGGATGAGATCCTTTGAAGAATCAATCAGTGAGGTTCAGTGGAAAGATCCAAAGCCAAAGAATCTAGAAATGGGTTTTAGTCCAGATTCTGCCACCAACTGACTCTGACCTTCAGTAAACAAATAAGAAAAAAGCCTGAATGTCTCCACAATTCAATTTCCTATGTAAGATGAGGATAAAGATATCATACTTACCTTACTTTACAAGATTCTTTTGAGGATCATATGAAATGGCAGTTTATAAATGTAAAATTAGTACTTTAAAGCTTAGAAAACTTTTCTATATAAGCTCATAGACACTATGACAACCAGGGAAAATTTTGTGGATGTGCTATCCTTTGCTAATTAATTACAGTGTGCTTTCTAATTATGTTAGATGAAAAATAAGCCCTCCCCCTTTCTTTTTTTCTCTCTCTTTCATCTATGTATTTATTTATGTAGGTAGGTGTATATACAGCTAGCCCGATAGTGTGTGTTTAATAAAATTTTATTAATGGATTGCTAACCAAGAACCAGAAAATACTAGAGAAGTTTATCTCCAGATTAGCTACAGAAAATTATTAAATTTTCATCTAACAGAAATTCTTGAAGATGAATGAGTTGAGTTGTACGAGGATTCAGATTTGTATTGTTTGGGATTGTTAATATTGATGAAACTATGTATCAGTTTCACTTCTATATTTTTCTTACATCCTACTTATTTATATGCTGTCTTTCCTATCAGAAGCTTCTTCAATAGAGTCTGCTTTTGTTTTTTCTTTGTATCCCCAGAGAATGGTATATAGTGTTGAATAAATGGTTATGTGTGATTATATGTGCATGTAAGATTATGCATGTGTTGTGTGTTGAATGTTGCTGACCAGTCATTTTCAGTCATGTTTAACTTTTCATAATCTCTTTTAGGATTTTGCCTACTGGAGTGCCATTTCCCTCTCCAGCTCATTTTACAGATGGGGAAACTAAGGCAAACATGGTTAAATGGCTTGCCCAGAGCCACACAGTTATTAAGTGTCTGAGACCAGGTTTAAACTCTGGAAGATGAATCTTCCTGACTTCAGACCTGGCTGTCTATCCTCTGTGCCACCTAGTTGCCCCATATGTATTATATCTATCTACAAATGTGTATATATATTTATATATTAATAGTTACATATTAAAATGGACAAACATGAAACTTTACAAACATGTAACAATAACAGGGATGATATTTACCTTGTTCCTAAATCCTATTTTTTTATTATTCTTACATGCATTAGGAATACAAATATAGTTGCAATTAAATTTTGAAAAACCTAACTTAGGTTTTCTACTCTAATAATATAATAAAATGGAGGGCATTTCTCTAGTGTTGACAAACTGTAAACTAACTTTTGGACTAGTTTTTGGAAGTCAGACATAGGTATTTTAAAATGTGACTGCTGTGCTGATTTCATTCCATTAGTAGCCCAGACCGTCAATCAGTGAATGATTACACAGTTGAAATATTGACAGTAGCAAAAGCAATTTTGGATTTGAAAATTGCCTTTTTAGATTCCATTTCCTAGTTTCAGTAAAAAGACTGTATTTAAGGCCCAGCTTTGTTGATGTGTGTAAGAGAGTGAAGTTGGCTGCTGTGGCTTGAATCTAGCAAAAGCACTTGCAGGAGCCTTAATAACTATGTACCCCAATAATAGCTGAATGAAGCATCCCATGGGACCTTGTCAACAACTCTTGCTATTTTCAGTCTTACCTAATCTAACTACTGTTCCACACCTCACCCCCATTGAAAGCAGCAAATTCCATTTTTTAAAAGTATATTAAAGTTCATAGAAACCTCATGTTAGTTTTCTGTTCATATAACCTAATTCACATTTGTTAAAGACTTAGGAAACTCCTTTTCCTTACAGTTGATTAGCTATTAGATAAAATTTATTTGTAGATGATAAGTTTTTTCCCTCTCTTGAGTTATCCTATTTTCTAGATTAGTAGAACATTTTATAATCTCCAAAGAAGAGGTAGGTGACATATGATAAGAGTATCAAATTTCAACTGAGTATAATTTGAGGCAGTCATTTGGATAAGTATGGGGAATATGGTGTTCCATGTACAGAAAGCACAAAGAGCAGTGGCTCGTTTGTTTAAAAAATGCAAGCTTCCACCTTGAAGTTCAGAAGAAAATATAAAAGAGACATTTATTTCTCATTTAAATATTTGAGGGTATCAATGGTGTCATCCTTGTGGGTACTCAATTAACAAATCCACATCGCAGTCCCTCCATGCTTTAGCAAATTGCCTTCATAAGGTGAAGTGGTCAGAAGGTTTGTCATCAACTTGTGGTTAACCTTCTTGTTGAAGATTGAGTAATTCTGGACTCAATATGACATCCAAGTGGGGCTTAGAAATATTTCTCACTTGCTAAGACCTACTAGAACTCATCCTCTTCAGACATTTGAGAGCCCAATCATTTGACACTTTGAGACATAAAAGCAGTCCTTATGTATAGAAGGAAAAATGAATGAAGAAAAGTTTGAGTCATATGAATTTGATATCCACCAAACACTTGAAAAGATTTAATTTTGAAGGGACTTGGCTTGCACTAGCCTGGTGATAGAGTGGAAAGAATGCTTGCTGGTTCTGGAGTCAGAAAGACCTGAGTTTAAATCCAGTTTCAACACTTACTAGCCATGACTCTAGGCAAATCACTTTCTGTCTGCCTCAGTTTTCTCAATTGTAAATTGTGGATAATAGCACCTATATACTAAGGCTATTGTGAGAATCAAATGAGATAATAATATAGCTTCTCCTCTCAGTAGAGTGGTTGGCACATATTAGGTGCTTAATAAATACTTGTTTCCTTCCTTCTAGTCGCAGAACTGCTCCTAACTGCCTATATAATCTTGGGTAAGTCATTAAACCTCCCTGACCCTCAGGTTCCTCAGGTTAGAATGGATGGCCTCAGGTCCCTTCCTGTTTCAGTTGTAGATCTATGTCTATGTTCCTATGAGCCTAAGTTTTCTGGTTCTATAGCTCTGCTTCCTTGGGCTTCTAAAACGAGGGCATTATATTGAGTGAGCTCTAAGATCCTTTTCAGCTCCAGAATTCTATGATTAGAATATATATTTTTATATTTTGGAGGCTGATTTCTCCATAGCATACCTTTATACCTCCAGTCAGGTTGGTTTTAAGATGCATGAGTTAGGGGGGAAAATAAGAGGTATTAAAGCTTTAAACCATTCAGACTTTTGAGGAGCTTTTAGAGACAAAAAAGCACACACGATAGAATTACTAAAAATAGTATGCTTGTTTTTTTCTTCATATGGGAGAAAAATATGTACATTTCATATATATGCTTTGCTTTCTTCCTTTCCTATGAAAGGCCATAACCAATACAAGCAATTCAGAGCTTAATTACCTTGATTTAACCATCATTTCTAAGATGATATTTTAAAATGCTTAGGTAGTTTGGAAGCATTGCTCCTTCTAAGCATTTCAAATACTCAAATACGGTTTCTCTAACATAACATATCCAGAATGTAGTTTTTAGATCAGAAATTATGGTAGACGATTAGATGATAGACAAGAATGTGTTAAGTGGGATCCTGGCACTTAAGGCGGCAGTATATCTCACATAAAATATTGCCAATCCACAAAATTTTATAAGGAACCACCTGCAAATGAAGTGTATTGTACTTACCAGATAAATCATATGCTAATAAAATGTATAAATTTTAAAAGACTTCTAAATTCTAAAGAATATTAAGTACCATGTAACAGGGGAAAGGAATAGGTAAGCAGGTGGGTTGTTTGGGAGAGCTTAGTCATAGTGGCCTTATGGCTCTATATAAACAGGGATCACATTTAAACAGATCCTGAGTCTAGTACTTAAAATCCTTGAGAAAAATGAAATGACACATTTTAAAGTTTAGTAATCATGTACCACACAATTGATGAACAATAACACTCTTATTCTGTGACTTTTAAAAATTATGATTAAATATTTGAGAACAGTCTCACATACATTTTTCCAAAAATGAATGTGATTATATTCTAATTTAAGAAAGTTCAAGTGAAGTGTTACTAGCTCTACATACATCTGGACTACTATGAACATTTAAGGAGAACAAAATAGTAATCAGAATAGTTGATGTCCGGTTGCTTTACAGAGCATCTTGTGATCTTTTGCTCCTTAAAAATGCTCCATAATTCATTTAAAAACTTAAAATAATTTATTGCAATTGATTGTTTCTCTTTCATTCTGTAGTCTTCTAATTTCTACTCCTCCCATCCCCAGACCTCGCATTTTCCCACTTCCTCTAAAGCCACAGACCAACACCCATAGCCCTCTTGGTAAAATGAGTTGACTGCAGAAATCTATCTGGCCAGAGATATCATTAGGATTGGAATGAAGCCTAAGGAGAAGAAAAAAAAAGATATTAACACAAATATAACTATCTTCATGAGAAAAGCTTTTCTTCGAGTTCAACAAGTTTGACAATAATAAACACTATCTTTATTGGACTACATGCACTATTTGGCACTGCTGGCATAGTATTTCATCTGAGAACTCTCTTCTGGGATTTTATAATTTCTAGAAAATGGATGATATTCATATGGATTGACTGGAACAAAGTCTATTGCCAGTCAATGAAGCTAGAAATCAAATAATAGACAAGATTCACATTGTCCTGTTTATGCAAGAGGTGACCTCTGCTCACTTTCCCTTTATTCAGGCTTTTTGAGCAGAGAGGGAAAGCATCTATCACAACAGAAAGAATCTACTATTTAAAAATAATATTTTGTCATAAAAACATCCTCTGTATGCTAACTATGAAACTCATTCTCTCAGGGAAATACTATTTCTCCCCTTCTTTCACTCAACACAGAACTGCAACCAGCCTATATTTCAAAACTTGCTGCCTCAAAACTTATTCTTGAGGACACTGTAATTTAAGCTTAATCAAAGAGTATCATTTGCTCTTTTCTCCTACATTCTTCTCAATTTTTAACATAATGGGGATCTGCAGGCTGGGGGTGCTGTAGACTCACATAAGGGTTTTCTAAGTTTACAGGTATCCTTGGAACATGTAAATGGCCAATAAAAATACCAAGGTGTATCCAATAAATAGGACCAAAACCAAGATGCACATTAAAATGTATTTTCTTACAGGATTCATATACCTAAGGCTATGGAGGAAAAAATAAGCATGCTAGTTTTTTAGTTGTGACTGAAGATTTAAAAGATATTTCAGAACATGGTCGAACCATGTTAATACTGCAGAAATAGGACAAATTCACAGAACCATACTCAGTTTAAGGAAGAACCACAGAGAAATTTAGGGCATCAGTTAAATAAATGCACAAGAGGCCATCAAAAATTGGCTTTTCATCGAGTCAGTGTTTATTTCCAATACAGCCTATCAGGGAACGTTAAATGAGGAGAGGAAAGCATCCTGGAAGGGAAAAAANAGTAAATGAATGGAGGCTGGGTGTGGGGAGGGGGGGAGGGGGCGGGGATGTGAGGAGGGAAAAGCGGTGTGTTTCCTTCTCTGCTGCAGAAAATAAGATTACTTACCAAGAACATTTTGAACTAGGGCAAATGTTTATTCCCTCGATCATCCGGCGCCTCAGTCTCTGCAAGAAATCAATTTCCACCCTACCTTCCCTCTTGCTCCCGCAAGAGAGAGATGGACAATTCTTAAAGCTTCGGGGTTCTCCTGAAGATCTAGGGAGGGCAAAAGGCTCCCACAGAACTCTTTATACAGATCCACGCTATAAGAGTGAACCCAACGAGGAAAGAACAAGAGAAAGAGAGATCTTCTGTTAGGTAGAGGAGAGGAGGAAAACCATGCCCATCACAGCCACGTATAAATCCACATATAAAATTACCAGTTCCTTCATTTAGGTAGATTCCCCCAAGAAAACTGGTCTCAAAAGAGGGAAAGGAAGTTCCTGAATCCCCTATTAAAAATAACATTTTTAAGAGACCAGAAAATTAAAGGACTCTGGGCATAGGGAGGTAATGGGGGTAGGATGGGGGAATTGGGAAGGGAGCAGGGGATTGGAAAGGGGGAGGGGGAAAGGGGAAAGAATAAAGCTAATCTTACCCAATCGATCATACGATCGTTAGTTCTGTTTCAGGCTGAGGAATCAGGATTAAGAAAATTGCAAGATAATGCATTCAGGAGAGAGCCATTTCTAATTTTCCTCTCGTTAGAAATCAAGCACGAAAGCAAAAATAGGGGCATTGGGAAAGGAGAGGAGGAAAGCTTGATCACGACATTGCCCTTGTTCTCAAGGGATAGTTACCAGGAATTCCCAAAACACAATCGTAGGTGCTTTTTCCCAACCCTCATCCGCTTCTCATAAGGGAATTTGTAGTTTCAGAAGGAAGGCAATCCCTTTAAGTGGATTGCAAATGGGATTCACCCAGGAAGCAGGCTGCTGCTGCTGCTGTTGCTGCTGCTGCTGTTGCTGCTGTGACTGCTGGAACTAGTCACTTTCCTTTCCCAAAGCCTGCCTCTCCCTAAGCCTATCAGCAACATGCCCCTTAGAGCTCCTTATCTTCTGGGTTTCTTCCACATTCTCTGCCCTTCGATTGATTATCCTTGAATGGAGCCTGCTGGAGGGCTCCTGTCAGTAGGGGCTGATTCTGTAGGTTCCTTTTCCCCAGCACCCTTCTGCAGTAAGTTGCTGTTGGTTGAGAGGGTTTGGAGGGAAATCCCAAATAAAAGGTACTGACTGACTGAACATTATTAGTCTTATTAATAATGATCACAACTCAGGTATCTTGAGAGGAACTGAGATTGTGAAGAGCAGTGCAGGATTTCTGAGGCTGTCCTCTCTTGAATTCTCATTGGATCCTCCCTGGTTCCCTAAATCATTCCTGCTGCTATATCTATCAGGATGACTACAGCCTCTCTCACTAGTTCTCTCTTTATCTCCTTGTCTTCCCCACATCCTTTTACTTCTCCGGGCAGATTTATCTGTATTCCTCCCCCTGTTAACTGGGTTTTCACAGCCTCTTTCTTTTCCCCCCTTGTGGGGTTCCACAACCTGTAATTATTCACTTTTTCTGCCTGAGGATCTTCACAAATCCACTTTCCCTCTCCTCTTTACATTTTTGTTTCCTTTTGTTTGGGATTTGGTGACTGTATATCTGGCTTATTCGTGGTTCCATGCCACAAGCAACTGCTGATTATTTCCAAGTCCCACCACCATGCAGATCACTGCTTTAGCTTGATCTGCAACATCATGGAATGTCTATTTGATTTCTGGATACATTTTTCTCACAGTCATCTTGCTTCCTGAAATTTCCTCTGGTAAGTTATTCCCTTTGTATGTTTTTTTGAAACTTATTGGTACTAAGGAATTGAAAAAAAAAAAAAAGCTTTGTTTCTTAAGGTTTAAAAAAAATCTTTGACACTTTCAGAACTCAAAGATTTTTAATTAAATCAACCAATTAACATATTAGTCAGACACAGGCACCAAATCATGCTTCATGGAACTAGGTGACTCCTACCATTTTTACATTCTTTTGCTTATTCACTTCTGTTCACATTGGCATTATATGATGTATCTCTATCCTATCTGTGCTTTAACCCTTTCTTGGCACTAACATTTGAGCTATGGAAAAGGTTAAATTATATGTGTGTAGCTAAGAGAGCTTTATAAAGTCCTCCTTGACTTGGGTTGGGGGAAAAGGGTCTGAGAAAGTTCATTACTCCTTCTGATCTGCAGAAAGGTTGTTCAGGTCATTATATTGCTATTCTGAGCCAATTATATGACTGAACTAAAGGAACCTTATTAAATGTACTCTCAGGATAGAGTAAGAAAAGGCTTTAGGATTACAGAAACACAAGGAGTGAAATGTTAATAGATAGTATGCAAAAGAATATGCCTTCTGGGGACATTTATTTTTACTCATTTCCAAATAACACAAGAAAAAAGTGGTGTATGTAGGTAGCAAATATATAGCACAATTCAGTTGTGATACTTGGGTCCCTTAACCCCATTTCATGTTATATGTACTTATCTGGTGGTGAACATAATTGGGCACAGGGGTATATTTTACTGGGTAAGGGTAAGTTGATTAAAAGAACTTTATTTTGGCTGTACTAAAAGTCAAACACGGACAGTCTCTACTAGAGAAATTTGACCATCCAAACCCTTCCCCATTACTCTTCTTCCCCAATCCACCACTCCTATTCCTACTCACCCGCCCTCCTCTTCCCCCCCCAAAAAAAATCCTCTGGGTGAACTGGTACCTGGAGGTGGCCCTTATAGCAGTTTGAAATTTTTATGGGTTTAATGAATTATTATGATTATCTTCTCTTTCTCCAGTGTGGATATGTTGAGTATATAAATCTCTTAAAACATCTTGTGGGAGGTACAGGGCTCACTCAATGTAAAACTGCCTGGCTGGGTAATGTATGCATATGCGTTTATATTATTTCTGCCATACCACCCATTATAAAGCAAATGAGGGCTTTGAAATCCTCTTTGCAAGATAAATGGAGTTGAAAATATCATTTTAGGGTTTTCCTCTCTCCCTTTGTAGTCCTGTCATTGCCAGTGTTCTCGGAAAGCAACTAACATGACTGAATTCAAAAGCCCCACGTCCAGATGTGAAAGTGTTCCCTTCACCTGCATCTCCATTCTCAGACTTAGGACTCAAGGGTTCTTTCCCCTTGGTCGCCGCCTAAGATTCAACAGACACTATAATCTGAGCTCCTACCGCCCCTCACCCATCGTTCCTTTCGGAGTATGGTTGAGGTCTTGCTCATTCAATCGCCCAGCCTAGCAGGGGAGTGTCTCCTGGTGATCATTTCCCTTGACTTCTTCTGGAGCAAACAAGATTTAGGACAATTAACCAATTCAGAATTCTTGTTAGGAGATTGCTGCTGCTGCTGCTGCTGCGCACGGGTCAGGGGGAACAAACTTTCAGCGCAGCCTGACGCTTTCTCCTTAACCTAGTCTCTCCTCTGGCAAGGAACGGACGTACGGTCTTTAGGTAAGTGCCTATCAGTGGCTGTACAGTAGTCCGCTTCTCCCCTGACCCTTATCCCTAGGACTGTATATAGGATACACTTCCATTTGCAAAAGACGACTCTTGAGGTTTAGAGGGTTAGCAACAGGCAACTAACTCTTTCTTTAGGTTTTCCCGCAGCTAAGAGCAACGCCTTTAAATGATCCCTGGACGCTCGCCAGGGTGTGAGCAAGCATGAAGGATAGATAAGGTGTCCATCTGACTGACTGACTCATTGACAGCTTGGTCCAGATGTTGGTTGGGTGTGGAGGGGAAGAAGAGGGCGTGGAGGGACTGTCGGACCAAAGCGTGGCTCTACCCTGCTGCCCTCAAGCTCGAAATGCCTCTTGTGAGTCTGTCCAGTCCGGCCCCTTCCTGACACAGGCGCCAGCACCAGCTTGCTGGGCATTTGCAGCCCGCGAGCAGGCGCGTCGGCAGTTAGGAATGCCTACTCCCCTCCCCACCATTCTCTGACACGCTCCACTACCAGTCTTCCCGGGGCCAGGCGGGAGGAATAGCCACTCTTCCCTCTCCTTCAGACTAGCATAGAGACTTCAGCTTGGGAATGAGAAGTCTGGGAGCATCTTTGTATTTTAAAGAGATTGCTTCCAGTGCTGACCCAGGTCTGCCTAGTGCTGGTCTTCATTCATGCCAGTCTTCCAAGATTGAATTCCGTACCTCAGCCCCACAATGGTCTTGGGTGTCCTTTCTGATCCTCTTTTCTCCCAGACCCGGAGATGCTGGGGGAAACATGAATTCCAACTTCGTGAAAGAGCTCTAGCTCGATCATGGAGAAGCTCTAAAAGCTGGAGGAGCTCCCTCCATAATGTTTGCCACTAATGCTCACGGTTCATTGCTACCTTGAATATCCACTTTAAAGTTTGTCTTTTCCTCTCTCTCTCTCTCTCTCTCTCTCTCTCTCTCTCTCTCTCTCTCTCTCTCTCTCTCTCTCTACTTTGCTAGAAGTGGGGGAAGGGGAGTGGTGGTGAAAAGGAGGAGGGTCTGGGACTCGAAGTGTATTTTCCTCTGGCATTACGGAGAGAGGGGGTGGTGCTTCTTGGCTACTGGCTTCTCAGCTGGTTCTGCAGCCAAGCAGTGGCAGGCAGATAGTTTGAGTCTCCACTGACTGCCTTTGCTCCTTCCTCTTCCCCGAGAGTCAAACCTGGGAGGCTCTTACTTTGCACCAGTTTTTGAGGACGCAGCAGTACATGGCAAACAGCAGTTAGAATCGCCCTCCAGTTTCCATCGTGGCGATTCTCATGGGAATAATTCAAGGGAAACGCTTCCCTGCCTGTGCCCCCCCAGAAGACAGAGGTGTATACTTCCAGCTGCGTGAGCTGCCCAAAGGCTGTTTGATATAAGGAAGAGACGACCTGGGTTGCAAATTATTCCCGGCATCACTTACTAATGTACTAACCAGATTTAGGCAACTGAAGTAATGAATTGTATGTAGGCTGGTGTAAGAAGCAAGGTAAAGGAAACTGCAGGGTGTAAAGCTGCCACATCGGGTTGGAGGACAGAAGCCTCATTTTCTGGCCCCCCTTTTCCATCTTTGATATTTAAATTTCTTTGACATCATGCATTTGAGCAGGTAAGGGATAAAGATCTGGCTTTTGTAGTGTGAATTTCCCATTTACATTTAGCTAGCCTGTATGTGAGACCTATCCTGCAATGACTTTCTCTTTCCAGCAGTACTAGATTCCACCCCCAACCCCCTCCTCCCATAATGATTCTACTCTGTTGCATAGAATCTTAACTTGCACCTTTTATCTCTTATGAATCTTTTGGGGTGTTTATGTTTCCATTCCTCATCTTTGGGGAGAAAAAAGACCCAAATGGCTACTTTGGGGTTTAGGGAGAGGACAGAAAAAGGATAGGTAATTCAAGAATAACATGCATGACGGTAATGTGTGTGGAAGGTTGATGCTAAAATGCATTTAAAGTATTACTTTGAGATAAACTTCTCAAAGAGACAAGAGAACAACTTCTTTAAAAAAAAATATCCAACTATTCCTGAACCCTGAAATAATAGCTATGACAAACTTTAAAACAATACTTGGTAGGAACTTTCATGTCATCCTCAAATTATACAAAAGTAATATATTCAAAATATTTCAATGATCAAATGATGAGAAAAATTTAAAAAAAAAACTATCCTATAAAAAGCATTGTTATAGCTTACTTCAGTGGATAAAACTATGACCTATTAAAAAAACTTATTAAACAAAACATATCCAGACACTCAGAAAATGAAAGATGTTTTAAATTCACATCACAATGACATAACATGAGAGTTAAATTAGAGTCTTAGGCCACCAAATTGTGCAAAGAACTATTTTAAGAACTGTTAAAAACTAATTTTGTGTAGTTTTGTTTCTTGTTTTGTACTACATAGATTTTTATAGACGTCTAATTTGAGCACTATGCATTTGGACACTAGATATTATTAAGAATTAATTGTAAAATTCTTCCTTTTAGTTTTGATGCTGTTTCTCTAAGAACTTGTATCCTGTGAGTTTGGATGAGAAATACTTTTACTAATTACATCTATTGATGTCCACCCCAGATCAATAATTTTGGTGCTTGCAAGACTCACCCATAGAACCTTCAAGCAATAAAGGATAAACATGGCACTTTAGGGACATAAACTAATGAAGTTATAACACTTGACTGAGCATGATGAAAAAGATAGTTCTTATTCCTACTGGAAAGAGAACCTCATCAATGAGTGTGATCCCCCCACCCCCAATCCTTTCATATTTTAGTTTTTGGAGTTTTTACTAGAGAGAATGTGTTTATTAATGCTAGAGGATAGGGAGGAATGTTTTTCTTTAAAAACCATATTGTTAACAGTTTTCAAATTTTGGATAGACATGATTTATGTGATCTTAAAATGGTTCATTTTACTTGTCTTTTAATGAGATTATGTAATGTGACTTAACATTCCTATAGTACATTTTCTTTTAAGAGATTGAATACATAATAATCACTTTTGAAAACAATATATTTCTATTCTAGTTTTCTTTTAAACTAAAAGGAAAAAAATATGAAACACAAGTCAACTGAGTGAAGTTTGGAGTGAACTCTTGGGAAGAGGATGGATTAGGAAAGAAGCACTCTTTCAGGTTAACTTTATTAGAAATGATAACATTGGATGCTGACTCCCCCTTACCCCCATCTTAAAATGTTTTGTTCCCCCCACCCCAGGATATTTTTTAAATGTTTCTTCTCAATAATTCCACAGTATACTTCCAATAACATTTTAAAAGTTCCACATTCTACTTTAGGCCAACATTCCATTTTATTCTAAACGATTTAGTGATTTAAGGGTCTTGACATTATCTTAAAAACTTTTAAAGGCACTATTCTAATTTCTCCTTTGGAAGTTAAGAAGAATACTTGCTAAATATAACTTAAATAATTGAATACTCTTATAAACTATTGATATAAAAAGAATCAGTTATACAAAGTAATATCCCATATAAATAATATGAACAAATTTTCACTCAACTTTGTTTGTTTGTTGTTGTTTTTTTTTAACCCTTGTACTTCGGTGTATTGTCTCATAGGTGGAAGAGTGGTAAGGGTGGGCAATGGGGTCAAGTGACTTGCCCAGGGTCACACAGCTGGGAAGTGGCTGAGGCCGGGTTTGAACCTAGGACCTCCTGTCTCTAGGCCTGACTCTCAGTCCACTGAGCTACCCAGCTGCCCCCTCAACTTTGTTTTAAGAAGAAGTTATTTTGTTTTTCTGACTTAAAGCTAGATGTTATCTAGATATGATTCCCCCCTATTTTTCTACTTAAATGCAGAAGACAAGGCATTGCTCTGAAGGTAATGATATATGATGAAAAAAAGGATAGAGTTTGGAAATTAGGAGACCTGTGGCTTCAGTTTCCTTAACAGTGAGATGAAGACACTGGGCTCAAAGATCTTGGAGGACACTTTCAACTGAAAATTGATGCTATCAGGTTCTAGTCATAGTATCATAAATCTCAAGTAGGAAGGGACCTTCAAGAACATTTAAACTAATCCTCTCATTTTACAGATGATGAAAACAGTCCCCAAAATTGTGAGTTGTACCAGGTCACAGAGAGAAAAAAAGTGACAGAGCTAAGATTTGAACCTCTATCTTCTAATCCTTAATGCAACATTCTTTGCAACACACTGGCTATAGCTTTGCCTCTAATTAGATCATGTGAACTTGACCTTTCTGGTTAACTAATCTCCATTTGGTTAGATCAAGTTAGATCAAGAAATTTAGCACTTGCTCTTCAGAAGGCTGTATGAATAAAGATATAAAAAAGTGATTCTAAAATATAAAAATTCTCTATACATATGTATTACTATTAAAATTTATTTGCATATGTCAAACTTATATTGTTTAGTTTCGAATAGTTTTACTGAATTCAATTTAAATAAAAGGGATATTGAATACAAATAAATGTTTTTAGCCTATAATACCAAAGAACTATTGGTCTAGATTTTACTTTTTTGCAACCATTTATTTGCTTTGGTATTCTTTTGAAAAGCATACATGAAAGTTTGAAGGAATATAAGTTCTGGAGCAGATTAAACTTCATTTTATATCTCATATAGTTCATTTCATGGTGTTCAATGTAAATATTCACTTTTACCAATACATTGATATTGATTTCCTTCCAGTAGTGTCGTGTAATGAGATGATTTTGATTTCTTAGGAGTTTTATAGTTGAAGACATCAACTTGATGATATGTGTTGATGTGTTCTAATGGTGAGAGAGCTGAGGGAAAGATGAGAGAATCCCATGTTCACATAAATATTTGCATTTTAAAAAATTTTGAACAATTTAAAAATTAAAACCTTTTAGATTCCAGAAACCTTTTAGAAAATGGTTCATATTTAGCTAATTGGACATTGATGATGAGGGACCTCTGAGAGAAAAAGGCTTCATTCATCAAAACAACTTGGAAGCTGCCACTTAAATCTAAAATAGTTGTGTTCTTCCAAACATGTTCTAAACTTATTAGCATTTTTTCTATTTTGATTTTAAAGTCTACAATGCATTAGTTCTGAAAGAGGGCAGAAAAACTATCTAGTATTTTAAAAGGATTTAATGGAATGATCTTAATTATAATTAAGATGTAGGTGAGTGTAAACATTTTCCAGTCCTACATAGATATAGGAAGAATACTTATACTTTCCCCCATTGAATTAGTTTTAGTCTTGGCCTTCCTGCTAAAGTTGCCCAAGAGGATAGTAGATCCATCAATTGTGTTTTTAGGAGATGGGAGGGTAGAATAGAAATTAATCATTAGGTTTAATAATGGTCATTGGATAACCTTGTCAGCAAGATTCAGAAGCTTTTACCACTATCAATTTTGGTCACATTTGAGCAATTGCTTCAAGGTATTTGTATCCAATTACCCATTCTCAGTGCTATCCAGTTACTAGGATTTAATGTACAATTATTTGATGAGCCATGAATCTGTTCTTTTCTACCTCAACTTTTTATTTTTACACATTACAAACAGTGTGTTGTTGTTTTGCATTGTTATGTATCTACCAGGTAACCACTCAATAATAAATTGATGAGTTTGTCCTTAAAATGAGCCTAATTATAATTAGTTTCATACTCTTTCTTTATAGTGGAAGAGGTCTGGAATACTACATTAAAAATTTGTTATTTGGCTTACTAAATCTTTTTGGCACCAAATCTCTATCTCCTAAACCCCAGTTTATTTCTGATTAAGCATTATAACTTTAGTTATGAAGATTGGCATATAGTAGAATTATTTAGGCTTTTTCCTTTTTTTCTTCTCAACAATGAATAGGCTGCTTTTTCTTTAAAAATTTTTTGTTTGAAATAGCTATTAGACAGAAAGATAGGGTAATGGTCACCTAAACATACTTTTTGCTGTTATGTGTTTTTAATTGAAATTTTCTCCTTTGGGAACTCTTTAAGCACTTATAATTGCATTCGCTGATATGTGGAACTTTTTAAGAACACCCAAACATTATAAATGGTCTAAAATAACTGAAAGTAAGATAAATACCTTGTCACCATTCCAGTAAATGAAATCTATAAAATCCACATTTATTGATTTAATGAATTATAAAATATGTGAACATTACAATAAAGTGTATTGTATGTAACTCTATAGTTTATAAAAACACAAAAGAAATAATTCATATATATACATGATAAAGTCCTTTTAAATTCCATTAGAAAATTTATTTGAGAAGATTTTTGATATATTTCAATGCATCTGCTTTTAAAAAATATTCATCTTAACTTCTGCAGAAATAGTAACCAACCTTGAGCTGATTTTTTAAAAAAAATAAAAGATGCTTGCCACTGTTAATTTTGAAAACTATTTTTGATATTCTGAAGTATTAAAATATAAACTTGTCTTAGGTAGAGCAGTATTCTCTACATTCTGATTATTAATGTTGGAATGCTAGTCCCTATATAATTTAATCTTGCTTCTATAACATCTTAGGCTTTGTCTTTACATACTACACAGTCTGAAAAAAAGAAACTCTTCACTGAATTGATTAAAAAAAGATTATATTTAGTAAACTAACTTTTTTAAAGCTACTTTCTGGTGAGGTGTACAGCCATCCTTATTTACTCTATAACTTATGGATAAGATAGAGCATTTTCTTGGTTACCTTTGTACTCATATATCTTATGAATCATCTTCTTTAATGTTCAAGTTTTAAGAACTTCTTTCGAATATGAAAATAAATAAACAGGATCTTCCACAGTTAAGAGGTCAAAAAGAGAGTTAGTACAAAAATCAACCAGAAAGTTTCAGGAGAAGAAATTACCATCAAGTGATTTATATTAGTTGCTTCCATAATATTTTTACAGTATCAAAAATTCAGGTAACCACTCAAATTTATTTATATAAAATGGAGAAGCAACCTTATCAGATATTAATACTTTCTAAACAATGTTAGAGTCAACTGTAATAGCCTAAGATCAAAATTTCAAAGGTAATTAAATTGTCCACTCAAGATTACACAAGTACAAACTTCACATAATGATTCCCTCCACCCATTTCTATTTTCTTATATAACATAAAAGATATACTGTAAACGAATATAATACTTTGGTAATTTAAATACGATATTTCGGAATCATGTCTTTAGGGTTTGAACCTGTGACACTTTAACTTATTAAAAAGTTATGTGTAATATTATTGGTATGCATCAAAGATAATGTTTCTGTTTCTAAAAATTTTATTAAAAAAAAAAACAACTATTCTGTAGGACTGGTTGGTGTTTAGAAAGATCAGATTACTAAGACTTAAATAAATTCCAAACAAACAAACAAAAAGATCTGTGGAGGGGGTAGAAAAGCATTTTCACTAAAGAAAAAAAAGTGCAAAAAACTTTCTAGCTTCATAGATTATTGATATTAATTTCATATTTCAAATAATTCTATGTTAAATTTGATAATTTTAAGAAAAGGAAAATTATTTGCTTTAACATACAATTGTGATGCCTGATATCTATTTGGGTATGTGTTTTCTGGAATCATATGTAATGCTAATGTTTTCTAATAATGATGGGCTTTGAAGTTACTATTTGTATGATAGCTTTGAGTTTATATAACATGTGAACAAAAAAGTTATGTTTTTATTACAATTTGAATTTCACAAGTTTTTTCTCTCACTAATAGTAAGATACAATATTTATGTTCCAGTTTGAAGTTTACAGGCATTTTTTCATTTTAGCCTCACAAAACCTCTGTGAAGTAGATATTTCAGATTTTATTATCTCCAATGATTCAGTGAAGAACCAGAGGGGTCATTTATTTCATGATAATATAGCTAATATCCATTAGAGGTTGGATTTGAAACCAGGTTTTCTGTCTCTGAGTATAACATATTCTCCATTATAACATATTGTCAAATTGCTAGTATGTGCTTGATATCCATAATAATAAAAAACAGAAGAGAGAAGTCATTATGTAATTATTATATATTATAATTTATTATGTTAGAGTTGGATGAGAAGTAATTTAATTCAACCTCCCTCTCCATTCAATAATTACCTCTATAATCTCTCTAATAAAAGGGTCCTCCAGTCTCCAATTGAGCCATTCCAAAAATGTAAAACTCACTACTTTTATGAGGTACCATATTCTACTTAAGGTGTTTGCTCTTCCTAATACTCACCTGAAACCTCTGTGTTGATAACTTGTGTTCATTAGCCTTGATTCTAATTCTGAAGTGCTTAAAAAATAGATCTAATTACTCATTCATTTTTAAATATTTGAAGACAGGTCTCATTACCCTGTAGACAAAGCATCCATAGTTCCTTCAATTTTTTCAAAGTTTTGGGTCCCTTCTCCATATTGGTCATCACCTTGGTCACCGTTCTTTGGAAAGACCAATTTACTGGAAAATATCTGAATATTTTAAAACAATAAAAACATACATATATATATACACACATTGGTATACATTCATGTGTGTTTTTACTTTAAAGATCAAAATCTCCATTTTATGTAAATTGAATCACATCACTTTTTTTTGGTCAGATTTAGAATTCTGAAACCAAGGAACCAATGTTCCACTTTCCTTTTGATTGAAGAATCATTGCTTTGGCTTGAAGTTGCATTAAATATTTTAGTCAAAGAAAAACCTACTTTAAAAATTAACATCAATTACTTTTCCTTTTATTGTGTTTTTAAAAACTTTATGAATTTTATGTAAAATATTATATTAGAAATCCATATATATATTTGTGATGAAGACATATCTTTAAATAATTATTGTTCTATTAACTCTGAAAACTAAGGAACAAACATTGTTCTATTAACTCTGAAAACTAAGGAACAAACATGACCTAAAAACAGTTAAGATATTTAATAAAAACTATTTTATTACTATTACTTTTATGAACTTACTCCCATTTGCCTGCTGTTGTGGAAAAGTTCTGATTAATACCCAGTATTAGCAGTTCTACTAAATCCTCTTGTGTTATTAATTTTAAAACATCAAACATATCAATGACACCTCTAAGAGTAACAGGTGAAATAGGTTAAATCTGATGCATTTTATTATGAAAGAAAGTAGAAAATATAATTTTTAAAAAGGTGATATGATTTGTAACTTGCTGTTAAGATAGGTCTATGGTTTGTGTTGCTTTATCAAGACCTGTGATTTCATTGGTATGGAGAATTCCATTTTATGGATCCTCCCCTCATTTATTCCTTCAAATGTTGTAGTTTAATAACTCTTCTTTGAGGTATACTTTTGGAGAGTTTTCTCAGGCACTAAGAGACTAAATGATTTGTCTAGGGTCTTGCAGTTATTAATTGGTCTGAAGTAGAACTTGAACCTAAGTCTTCATGAAGGTTATCTATCAGTCCACTATATTGTGTTGCTTACTGGGATTTGCTTAGCTTTTATAATGAGTTGGTAACTACCCAGTTATATTGAGGTGGGTAGTATCGACAACTCTTGATTTACTCATCAAATGGAAAAATCAACTTCATATATTTGCATTTTTAAAAATGTTATTCATAATCAACCTTTTAGACTAAGCATTCTATATACACATAGACTTATTTCCTTAAACATTACTTACTATTCTCTTTGAGATTGTTTTAATGAGTTATTTCTTTTTTTCACACACGTTTCTTCCTGTTCTATGACAAAATTGAAGGGACAAAAGAGAATGTAGACATAGGACAAGAAGAGAGATATTTAAAATTTTTTAGATCTTCTGTTTACAAGTAGAAGAAAAAAGTAGTATGCCATTTGACATAAATAATAGACTACTGATTTACTTAGACAATATTCTATATATTAACATTTGGGTGAAATATACATATTTCATTGCTTAGTCATATTTGTTTAATTAGAAACACAAGTACTTCTGACAGGATTATTAGAAGACAGGATTGTGATTCTGAACATCTTCTTTCGGAGGAGAGAATCTCTTAAATTTGGGGGTGATGGGAGTGTATAGCCCAAAACTATTAAAATCATGTCCAAGCTAGCTATTTTAAATTTCTCTTGATAAAACTGGTTTTTTGGTAAATAACAAGTTAATTGTTAGTAAAAATCTAATTGCTCTCCTTCTTTTAAGAATAATACATATTTAGATGACCTTTGTTTAAAGTAAATGTTTTCTATTGAATTTTGAACTTAAAGTACTAGTAAGGTAAATATTTTCCTGACCCTACAACCTCAAATTTAAGTACTGTAGATAATTTTACATAATTTATTAGCAGCATCTACTGTCAGGTTTTGATATTACAATATAACTGTATTCCATATTATACCTAGACAAAAGTTAAGGTGTTGGGGGTGGGGGAGCTAAATCCCTGTAGCTATCCCTATGGCATAAGTGTAAAATGGAGAAGCCTATTTTAGAATGTAAGAGAATGAAGGATAATTACCACAGTGATATGTGGAAGCTATAAAGTTTTGAAAGTGCTATAAAAGCTGTTCTAATGCCATCTTATCCAATGCATACCAGATACACACTATAATTATTTGTCCAAAGTTTTCAACTCATTCTTTTGGAATTTTGTCTTTTTTAAGACAACTATACTTTGATTTTGGTAATAGAAGACATAAGGAAAAATATTTTTTCTTGACAGACTTTATTGTCGTGTAGTCTAAATAGCACTGGACTAAGAATTAACATCTGTTTTGTATTGTCACAATTCTACCCCTACTTTATTGTTTGACCTTAGGCAAGTCACTTTAACTTTTTCAGATTCAGCTTTAGGTGCAAATCTAAAAAAACAGGAGGTGAGAATAGATGGAGTCTAGGGTCCTTCAACTCTGATATTCATTCTATAGATTCTTTGGAATAGTTTTTCCATAAAATAAAAGATAAAGTATGTTAAGAACTCTTGTAGAGTCAATCTAGACATTGGGATGCTTTGAAGATTTGTCTTTGACTCTGTGCTTTATTTATTTATTTACACCATTGTCTTGGGTGAAAGCATAGATACCATGCTAATCAAATTTACAGATGAAACAAAACAACAGAAAAGCAATACATTGATATATGATGGAAAAATATCTCTAGCTAAAATGAGAAACTACATTTAATAACATGAAATTTTATGGAACTAAACATATTGTTCTATACTGGGATTCAACAAATCAATTTCACAAGCATTAGATGAGAGAGATATGGCTATATAAAGTTCATATTTAAAAAGTTATGGTGTTTCAGTGGACTTTAAACTCAATATGAGGCAACAGTGTAATATGGCGATGATGAAAGTTATTGATTTTATTTATACTAAGGAGGCAGTGTCCACCACCCTGATCTGTGTGTGACTTTAGGAAAGACATAAACAAATTAGAGTACATCTAAAGAAAGCTGAACCTGATGGTAATTAGACCTTTGAAATTCCATTCTTTTATTTTTCAATCACTTTTGCTCTGTGCTTAGTTCAAGCCAACTTTTAGTCAGATTGTATTTACTACTATGTTCTAGGTACTGTGTGTGCTAAGTCTAAGGGATATAAGAAAAGGCAAAAGACAGCCTCTGCCCTCAAGGGACTCATTGAGGGAGAAAATAAGCAAACACATGTGTACAAACAAGCTATATTTAGAATAAATGACGAATAATGGAGGGAAGGCATAATTAGAATTTAGAGGCTTCCCATAGAAAATTTGAGCCATATCTACTAAAGCACATTTTTCATGATCTTTAATTTTTATTATTTTCTACTGTTAAGAGAGATATGCTATCATACTTGTGACTTTTAAGAACAGTTTCACATTTGTGCTAAAGGGATTTGAAGAATGGAATACTTCTCAATCTCATCCACTTTCCTATATCCTCCCCAATCAGTTCCACTGTCAGATGCTCACACTTAAGTTCCTCTTTATTGGTAAGACAAGATTTTATTGACAAGATCAAGCAGAAGATTAGTTCCCTTAACACTATTCATTCCCCAGAGAAATACTAACCCTCATTAAGATGGAAAACACTTAAAGTTGTAATTCAGGGACACTGCATTGCCTCATCAGCTAAAATAAATAAAGAGTAGGAAACTGATGTACAGGCTTAGCAAAGTTAAATGACTTGAAAGATTCCATGACTGCAATTCTAAAATAAGCCCAAACTTTTATACTACTTTTCCAAACAAGCTTCCCAAATTAATTCTTCTGATGAAACCAAATAGAAAATTACAATAGTACATAAATATTAATGTAGACATAGAAATTCTGCCTATTCATAAACAAAAAATTCAGAACTAGCACAGTTTGTCTTAGGGAAAACATATAGAGATTCTATCAGCTCTTTATATATATATGTACATATATACATATGTACATNGCAGAAGATTAGTTCCCTTAACACTATTCATTCCCCAGAGAAATACTAACCCTCATTAAGATGGAAAACACTTAAAGTTGTAATTCAGGGACACTGCATTGCCTCATCAGCTAAAATAAATAAAGAGTAGGAAACTGATGTACAGGCTTAGCAAAGTTAAATGACTTGAAAGATTCCATGACTGCAATTCTAAAATAAGCCCAAACTTTTATACTACTTTTCCAAACAAGCTTCCCAAATTAATTCTTCTGATGAAACCAAATAGAAAATTACAATAGTACATAAATATTAATGTAGACATAGAAATTCTGCCTATTCATAAACAAAAAATTCAGAACTAGCACAGTTTGTCTTAGGGAAAACATATAGAGATTCTATCAGCTCTTTATATATATATGTACATATGTACATATGTACATATATATATATATATATATATAAATTTCCCAAAAGAAATGATTTAAAGAAAATGACTTTAATCCAAAAATAAATAAACTGACTTTTTCCAGAGCTTACATAGATCTGTGACAGCTATCCACTAAATTGATAAAAATCAGTTAACTCAAAGTGATTTCTGGTCGGTGATGAACTATTTCAATTAAACAGAGCTATATGAAGAATAAAAGGTTAAAATCTGGGGATTTACAAAGATTAGTAAGATAGGACTTCTATCCTCTATAGTTTTACCTTTTAGTATACTGTCTTACTTCCTTACTCTAGGAATAAACACTACAGGTTCTGTGTGTGTGTTTATTGTTGTTGCAGTAGAGATTATCAAAGAATGGGAAATAGTTTTATTTTACTCTTTGTATGCATCTTTGAAATTTAAAAAAAATGACGGAGCTTGACAAATGTTTTATAACAAGTATAAAAGCATCCAATTAAATGATTTTCTTTACCATATATTCCCAGAAGTCATATCTGGGACTGCATACAGAGAGTAGTAATATAAAACCCATAAACAAACACTAAGTCTAATATAGGATATATTCTGTTCAGAAAGGTTTGGATATGTTCAATATATTTGTGTTTTCCATTATGATAGATAAACAACACCTTTACAGCTGTCTGCCTTCCTTACCCAAAGCACCTAATCATCAAGTAGGATTATAAAAATATCTTTGAAATACACTCTCAAGTTTTTGGACGATAGCCCTTCAAAATTGTGCTTCAATGACTACATGCTAGAAATGACCCTCATATCCACTTCCATTATCCAGTCTGTTAGGGGCCATGAAGAAATCTGACCTTAATCACAAATCTGCTATTGTATTTCAGGAAAATATTACAAGGCATTTCTTTACTGAAATATCATGCTTCACATCACCAGCCACCACCTGCATCATTTTTACACTGTCAGATTTTGTTACTCTCTTGATTGAAATGGAGGTTATCGTAATGCAGGTGGGCCATTTCATAATATGATTGATTAAATTAAGAGGTCAGACACCTTCAGCATTGCACTCTCTCTGAATAGCACACAGGTCACTCAGTGCAGTCTTCAATAATGGTTACACTAATGGTGATTCGTTTACAATAATTTCAGATCAACTCATATGATGCTTCTCACTTCCATTCTATGAATAAGCTCTTATGTTATACTAAGATGGTGCATTATTGATACCATCAGAGTGCTCAGAGGTAATTATGAAGATAAGTTTTAAAAAATGTTAGTGAGCAATTACAGTTTGCAAGGCAAAATAATTTAAATAATTGTGGAACGAGGAAAGAATAGGACTTGAAAGTAAAAGAGCTAGTTTATATCCTGGATTCCATAATTATAACCTATGTGATTATAGGCAAGTCCCTTAACCTGTCTCAAACTTCACATATGTAAAACTGAGATATAATACCCATGTTATCTATCTCCTAGGGATGTTAAAAGAAATAACAGTAAAATATAAAGTGTCATAAAAATACAATACTTAAAAATAATTGGTGGTATGAAAAAAATTCATATTTGATTATCAATAGTTTTTACTTTTCATTTAGGAAAAAGACCCTTTTTACTTTAATATTTTCAGAACCCATCATACGATAATAAATGTTTCCTGTTAAGCAGAATTTGTGTTTAATTTCTTTTTCATGTGAAGTATGTTGGATCATTGTAGAAACTCTAAAGGAAACTATTGGAATGGAAAATATCTTAGATTTTTACAAACTATAGTAATGATAATGGTGACTTCCCTACAGGGAAAAGTGTCACAGGTTTATAAGACTGCTAATTTTAGTTCTTTTTTGATATTTCCAAAAATTACCATGAATGAATTTAACAGACTACTTTAATGGGGGAAATGATAGCCTGGTCTTTTTTACAGATTAAAAAAAATTTTGTTTTCCCAATTACATGTAATAACAATCTTTTACATGTTTCCCCAAATTTTAATATCAAAATTGGCTCTGTCTTTCCCTTTTCTCTCCCCTCCCTGAGATGGTAAGCAAGTTGATCTGAGTTACATATGTATGATCTTTTTCCTTTTAAATAAATATTATTATTCCAAATGTTTACAAAATCAAACAAAAGAAATATTTCCATATAAATACATATATACATATACATATATATGTATATATATATAGGGGATATTTAACAAATTAAATCACTAATCTCCTACATGTTTAGCTTATTTTTCTTCATATCTACATAATAGATCCCATCCACAAGTGTCACAACCCCTCTTCACCTACACTGTATCATATAGGAGGTCAACAACATGTTTATATAAATAATGTCTTTTCTGTATTATCTTTCTGTTCTCTTTCTGGTGGTAACATTCTCAATTTATTCTTTCATTATTAGTTCTGTGACTGTGTATAATGTTTTCCTGCTTCTACTCATCTCACTATTCACTATTTTCTATAGTTCTTCTCCTTTTTTAAATCAATTTGTTCATCATTTCTTATGATGTAATATTATTTGATCATAATGAGATACCACAGTTTGTTCAGCCATTCCCCAATTAATGGATATCCCTTCAGTTTTCCAATTTTTTACCACTACAAGGAGAGCTGCTATAAATATTGTGGAACATATGTTTTGTTTTGTTTTTCCTTTTTCTATGATCACCTTGAGAAACAGACCCAGCAATGTTTTGCTGGGTATAATGGTATACACAGTTATATAGCTCTGGATATAATTCCAAATAGCTCTCCAAAGAGTGAATCATTTCACAGCTCTACCAACAATCCATCAGTGTCCCAATTTTTCTACAGCCCCTCCAACATTTGTCATTTAACTCATTTATCATTTTAGTCTGTCAGGTGAGTTTGAGGTGGTATCTCAAAGACTTTTGTTTGCATTTCTCTAATTAGAAATGACTTGGGGTATTTTTTCATATACATATATATGGTTTTGATTTCTGAAAATTATCTGTTCATATCGTTTGCTGATGGCTCTTATTCTTAAAGATTTGACAAATTTCTCTGTGTATGTTATGAGACTACTATCTTATGGGCTACCTATAAAATTCCACCCCACCCCCAATTTTCTGCTTTCCTTCTAATCTTGGCAGTATTTTTTTGTCTGAAAAATTTTCAATCCAATGTATTAAAAATTGCCTATTTTACATTGCATAATGCCCTCTGTTTCTTGTTGATTCGTAAAATTTTCTCCTATCCATAAATCTGATAGGTGGTAAGTTCCCTGTAATTCTAATTTACTCATGATATCTCCTTTTATGTCTAGATCTTGTATCCATTTGATCTTATCTTAGTGAATGGTGTAAGAGATATTGGTATGTGCGTAGTTTCTACCAAACTAGTTTCCAGTTATCCTAGCAATTTTTACCACTACTTTATTATCCCAAAATAATGGATCAATGATTTTGTCAAATACCTGATTACTATAATCTTTTACTGCTGTTTGTTGTATGTCTGTTCTATTCCACTGGTCTACCTTTCTATTTCTTAGCCATTAAAAGACAGTTTTGGTAATTACTGCTTTATAATATAATTTAAAAGTTGGTACTTCTAGACCTCTTTCCTTTACATTTTTCTTCATTAATTCCTCTGATAGTCCTGATCTTTTATTCTTCTAAATGAATTTTGTTATTATTTTTTCTAGCTCAATAACATATTTTGGTAATTTGTTTGGGATCATGTATATGATCTTGTTAATCATATTTCCATATTAGTAATATTGTGAAGGAATACCCACATAAAACAAAAATCCAAAAATAAATATACATATGAATGAATTGAAAAACAGTAAGCTTTGATCTATATTCAGACTCCATCAGTTCTTTCTCAGGGAGTTAATTGCATTCTTGGTAATAAGTCCTACAAAATTATTTGAATCATTGTGTTGTCCAGAATAGCTAAATCTTTCACAGTTGATCATTATACAGTATTGCTGTTATTATGGACAACATTTCCTGATTCTGCTCATTTCACTCAGCATCACTTCATGCAGGTTTTTCTGAGATCATGCTTATCCTTAGCACACTAGTATTCTTCACAATCATATACTGCAATTTGTTCAGCCATTCTGCAACTTAAATTTATTAATTCATTTAAAGTTTAGAATATTTTTTTTGTTGTTGTTACATGATTCATGATTAACTCATACCTTCTGGAGCTGACAAGCAATTCCACTGGATTATACATGTATCATTGTTCAAAACCTATTTCCATGCTATTCATATTTGCAGTAGAGTGATTCTTTAACATCAAAACCCAATTATATCCTCATTGCACCTCGTGGTAGATCATATGTTTTTCTTCTGTATTTCTGTTCCCACAGTTCTTTCTCTGGATATGAAGAGCATCTTTCTCATAAGTTCCTTTGGATTGTCCTGGATCATTACATTGCTGCTAGTAGAGAAGTCCTTTACATTCAATTGTGCCACAGGGTATCTGTCTCTGTGTACAATGTTCTCCTATTTTTGTTCCTTTCACTCTGTATCACTTACTATACGTCTTTCCAGTTCACATGGAATTCCTCCAGTTCATTATGCCTTTCAGCACAATAGTATTCCATCACCATCAGATATCGTAATTTGTTCAGCTATTCCCCAATCAATGGACAAGCCCTCATTTTCCAGGTTTTTTTGTCATTACAAAGAGCATGGCTATACATATTTTTGTACAAATATTTTCCCCTATTATCTCTTTGGGGTACAAACTCAGCAGAGGTATGGTTGGATCAAAGAACAGAAAGTCTTTTAAAGCCCTTTGGCCATAGTTAAAAATTGCCTTCTAGAATGGTTGATTCAATTCATAATTCTATCAGTATATTAGAGTCCCAATTTTGCCACTCCCATTTCAACATTTATTATTTGCCTTTACTGCCATATTGGCCAATCTGCTAGGTGTGAGGTGATACCTCAGAGTTGTTTTGATTTGCATTTCTCTAATTATGAGAGATTTAGAACACTTTTTCATGTGTTTATTGGTAGTTTTGATTTCTTTATCAGAAAACTGTCTATTCATGTCACTTGGCCATTTATCAATTGGGGAATGGCTTGATTTTTTTGTACAATTGACTTAGTTCCTTATATATTTGGGAGATTAAACCTTTGTCAGAGAGTTTTGTTATAAAAATGTTCTCCCAGTTTGTTGCTTTCCTTCTAATTTTGGTTGCATTATATACCCTTAATTTCTAATATTTTGCAACCACAAAAAGCTCCTTTAATTTTTTATTCTACAAATATATATTTCTTTATTTTAAAAAGCTATTTGATGTATAGACCTAGTAGCAGTATTACTGGGTCAAAGGTATGTATTCACAATGTTATAACCCTTTGCAAACATTTCCAAATTGTTCTCCAGAACGGTTGGATCAGTTCACACAACCCCACCAAAAATGCATTTAGTGTCCCAATTTTATCATACTCCCACAATGTTTGTCATTTTCTTTTATCATCTTATTAACCAACTTGCAAGATGGGAGATGGTACCTCAGAGTTGTTTTAATTTATATTTTTCTAATCAAGAGTATCAGAACTTTTTCACATGATTATTGATAGCTTTGATTTCCATTCTCCATATATTTGAGAAATGAAGCCTTTATCAGAGGAATTTGTTGTAAAATTTCTCCTCGTATGTTGTTTTCCTTTTAATCATATTTGTATTGATTTTGTTTGTATAAGACTTTTAAATTGGATGTAATCAAAATTATTCATATTACTTCTGGTAGTGTGTATTCCCCTCCATCCTATTCCCCCCCTTTTTCCTGCTCTCTCCCTTCACTCTGTCCATCCAAAGTGTTTGCTTCTAACCACTGCCTCCCTTGAGTCACCCTCCCTTCTATTAGCCCCTCCTTTTCTTATTTCCCTCCTATTTCCCTATAAGGTAAGCTGAATGTGGATGATGTTCCCTTTCTGAGTCAATTCTGATGAGAGTAAAGTTTAATCATTGCCTATCATCATCCTAATCCATCCTTCCATTTAAATAAATGTTTTGCACCTCCTCAGCTGAGATAATTTACCTGACTCTACATCTCCCCTCTTTTCTCAGTGCAATCCTCTTTTGCATCCTCTGATTTTTTTTCAATACATGTCATCATACTCAACTTATTCCCACACCCTTTGTGTATATATATATATATATATATATTTCCCCCTTATAACTGCTCTAATAATGATAAAATTCTTAAGTTATAATCATCCTTTTTTCATATAGCAAAGTAAACAGTTTGACCTCAATGAATCTCTTAATATTTCTCATTTGTGTTTACATTTTTATGTTTCTCTTGAGTTCTGTATTTCAACATCAAATTTTCTGTTCAGATCTGGTCTTTTTATCATAAATATTGGAAATACTCTATTTCATTAAATGATCATTTCCCCCCAGTAGAATATACTCATTTTTGCTAGGTAGGTGATTCTTAGTGATCAATCTAGCTAGAAAAATGTAAAGGAAACTTTGGAGAAATCCAATAGATGTGGATAACTCAGTTGATGTATGTCATAATGTTTCATTTTTTGTCATTCTCATACACGTCTTCTTATAGAGAAACTACCTAATAATTTCATTGAAGACCTTTCATTGGTCCTTTGAATATGTCATGAATATGAGTGCAAACCTTATTCTTCCTCCATGTTATTCTTTACTATTTACATATGACCACCATTCCCTTGATGATTTTTATGACATTTTCTTTTCTTTTTCTTTTTCTTTTTTTAAACCCTTAACTTCTATGTATTGGCTCCTAGGTGGAAGAGTGGTAAGGGTGGGCAATGGGGGTGAAGTGACTTGCCCAAGGTCACACAGCTGGGAAGTGTCTGAGGCAAGATTTGAACTTAGGACCTCCTGTCTCTAGGCCTGGCTCTCAATCCACTGAACTACCCAGCTGCCCCCTTTTATGACATTTTCCCTATATGTAGTTCATTATTTTTTAATATGTCGCAATCTAATTATCCTCACTATCTTTCATTTTCTTTTGGGTTACTTGTAGCATTGATTTTCCTAAAGTTTTTATTCGTTTGTTTTTTTAATGACTTCCCCTGTGTATATATTGCTAAACTAATCTTTTTTTTTTTAATCTGTGATTTCCCATTTCATTCAGGACAATTAACATTATATTCTTGTATTTAAAGTAGTCAACATGCCATTTTAAATAAGAGTGTTGCCATTCAAAGGAAATCTATCTTCTGTTTGAATATTTTGCATAATACATCTGCCATGAAAAAGGATATCCACTCTTTGTGAAGTCTTTTAGTGAGCACATGTCTTCCTACACATCACCACTGATACTTGGAAGAGTAGTATAAAGTTTTATGGTTGTATCTATCAAGGAATTATATTATTTTATACACATGGGAGACACCTTCTTCATGGAAAAATTTAAAAAATTATTTTATTGAATTTAGACATATTCAGTTTGTAATTAACAAAGAATAAACACAGTAGACTGTATAGTCTTCACACCTCACAGATCCTTGTGTGATTTTTCCGAGGTATGGCATATTAAAGAAAGTCATCTGTAAAGCACTTCGGTTTCCTTCCTCACATGTTCATCAGTGGTGTCTCTGTGTGTGTGTGTGTGTGTGTGTGTGTGTGTGTGTGTGTGTGTGTGTTTTACATTGTCCCAAAGATTTACTAGGTACGAGAAAGTAATCAATATTTTCTAATTTTCTGGTTTTTGTCTTACTCCCCTCTCTCACCCGAAGTGAATCATCTGTTTTTTACTCTTCTCTGGGATTCTTTATATCTTTTATCCTTGGATGCTGAAAAATTGGTTTTTAATGCTTTTTAAAAAAGAATTAAGGGGGCAGCTGGGTAGCTCAGTGGATTGAGAGTCAGGCCTGGAGACGGGAGGTCCTAGGTTCAAATCTGACCTCAGACACTTCCCAGCTGTGTGACCCTGGGCAAGTCACTTGACCCCCATTGCCTACCCTTACCACTCTTCTGCCTTGGAGCCAATATGTAGTATTGACTCCAAGACGGAAGGTAAGGGTTTTAAAAAAAAAAAAAAAAAAAAAAAAAAAAAAAAAAAGAATTAAAAATAACATGTAGATTATATAACCGTAGAAATTATAGCTGGAAGATACCTAGAAGATGCAATTCCTTTATTGCAAAGATGAAGAAATAAATGGAAATCTAGAAAGCAGAATTATGCTAAAGCAATTCAGCTTTTGCATATCATAATTGGGATAAAAACTCAAATTTCCCAAGTTCTTGGATAGTTTTCTATTCACAATCTTGTGCTAATCTTCAGGGGACTTTTTGCTTGTACATACACCATTTTAGCTGTAAATGTCATTTCTTTTTAATATAATATTGTGATAAATATTTGAGTGATCCTTCCCTAGATAAGAAACTATTGCCATTTCCATCAGGTAGAGGATCCTATTCAAATAGTTCTTAGTAATTTGCAGATATACTAAAATATGTATATGGTCTCCCTAAGAACACATAGATTTCACATCAAGAGTATCCAAATGATGCACTTAAATCAAGTGAGACTTTATGCTGTTTTTATTTGTCTAGAGGTAATTGATTATTGATGAGTAGACAGTCTACAACCTTAGTGATTATTAGGAACTATCACTTTAATGAGACAGAGAGGTTTTAATATTTGTGGCCCCTCTTCACTTTACCAAAAAGTAACTGTTGTTTAACTTGAAACAATAAAATTTTCCTATGCATCTATTCAATGAAAATTTATCAAATGACTATTATGAATCAATTATTGTGTATAAAAGGACAAAACAAAATAATACCTTCCTTCACAATCTCACATTCTCCTAAAGAGTTCAGTGTCTTCAAAGGGTTATTTAAAAACAACTTTGTTTTTCTTCTTTCCCCCCTCCTAAATGTGACATACTAGCATGTTTTATGCATGGATACCTGTTTTTTGGTCAACATATGCAGAAATAATAAAATATATAGAAATATATTTCCTTTCTCCCCCCTTTCCTCTTTATTCTAAAGATTTGGCTAATTGTTTTTAGGCATCCTACCTTTGCTATTTGATGGTACGAACCATTTTTTTCCCCTTACATTTACATATGGTATTTCTTTACCAGTCTCCATAATTTTTTATTTGCTGTCTCATCTATCTAGAACATTTTCTATTCTTTTCTAATCTCTGATGTAGAATCTATCTCTTCCTTAAAGATGAAGCTCAAGCACTACTTCCAATATTAAGTCATTTCTGATTCCTCCTCACTATTACTATTCTCTGTCCCTTCCTTCTTTGTATTTATATTTATTTCAAATGTACTGATATATGTGCATATTCTCTTTCCTGAGTGAAGATGAATTGTTTAATTCTTCTTATTTGTATCTTCAGTGCTTAGCACAGTGTCTGTCCAGTAATGGGTGATTCACGAATGCATATTACTCATCGATGTATAGGGATTTCTCTCAGTTATTTTTCTACTTTCCTTCTGTTCTTATCATTATTAAGTCCACTCTAGCCACAAATATTAATTTCTGTAATCCTTCATTCCTAATTAGGATATTAGTTGAGTTTATGTGACTACCTTGTTTTTAAATCATTTATGCATATAGATGTTATATTTTAAAGCCAGATTGTTAGCAGATTGGCTTCTTCCAAGATAGGTGTGACTATTTTCCAAATGTGGAAAAATATATGCCATTCAAAACAGAAGCATTGGTATATTTTGAAAAAGAAGATGCAATTGTGAAGTTACTTTTTCTTGTGATAAGTAAAATAAAAAAGAAATAAAACACTCGCTCAGGTGAGATGTAGTTAAACTAACCTTTCCTGCTTTTCTAACTGATTAAAGCAGGTTCTCAAAGTCTGTCTCAGCAGCACCTTCTATTGAGTATCATTGATTTGTTTTGTGTTTCCCCGAAGTCAGAGTCAATGAACCCATTTTATTTTGAAAGGCCACAAGTGTGTCTTTATATTTAAGGACTAATTGGTCCATTTGCAGACAAATTCATCTTTTTGGCAAATAGACCTATTTCTGAATACAGGCCATAACATGCTTAGCAATTTCACTATACCTAGAAATATCACCCTTACCAGCTTTGCCCGTCTAACTCCTACTAGAATTAAATGCCCCACAACACAGCTATCTCCTCCATGAAGTCTCTCCAATCTGTTTTGTCTCAGACTTCACATTGTCATTTACTTTGTAATTCTAATGCAGTTATCATGTTACATTTTATATTATTTATTATTATGTGATTATATTATTGTTACATTTTATGTTATATTTATATTTTACATTTATGCTATATGTCTATGTTATTGTTTCCCATATAACCCACCACGCTTCATGAAGTCCTGAATCTAGTTTTGTCTGTTTTGTATCTACCTAAGAGTCTATCTTGATATTTTATACATAGTAGGATTTTTGGAAAAAATATATATTTAATTGCATTTTACATTGCCTTCATCATTCCTACTCTTCCTATTTATTTTCAGAGATGTGTGTCTATGCATGCACAAATATATATACACACACGGAGGGAAACAGAGACTGAGAGAGTTCATCCAGAAATTCCCTAGCAAATGAAATCATGAATTGTCTGCATAAAATATACATGATTGTTTATACACACAAGAAGTCACTCTCACAGAAATTTGTGTGAAAATACATTGAGAAGGAATGATGAAAGTGTAAGTCTGTGATTTGTCTTCATTGACCATTTATTTTCCAACTTTTACTCTTTTGAATAATAGCAACAGCAAGTCTACACTATGCTTCACCAAAAGAAAAAGTAGAAAGAAGGGCAAGCAGGAGAAATCTTGAGAGACTTGACCAAAGATGTTCTAGCACTGGAAAAGGATTGATTGAGAATGAGCTAATAGAATAATTTGTTTAGAAAAATCCCATTTTTAACAGTTTTTTAGCATCTAAAATAAAATTAACTTATGTATGATGCTTTAGAATAGTTAGATTTCAGTGCTTATTTATCTGAATTTTGAGAGGTTAAAAGTTTTCTTTCCTGATGGTAGATTAGAAAAATTTGATTTTGGGGGCAGATGGGTAGCTCAGTGGATTGAGAGCTAAGCCTAGAGACGTGAGGTCCTAGGTTCAAATCTGGCCTCAGACCCTTCCCAGATATGTGACCCTGGGCAAGTCACTTGCCTAGCTGTTACCCCTCTTCTGCCTTGGAGCCAATACACAGTATTGACTTGAAGATAGAAGGTAAGGGTTAAAAAAAAAGAAAAATTTGAATTCATTTTAAATTAGTGATTTTTGAAGTACATTAGAGACAGCTAGATGGTGCAGTGGATAGAATGCTAGACCTGGAGTCAATAAGATTCATCTTCACGAGTTCAAATCCAAACTTGGACCCATAATAGCTGGGAATGTCACTTAGTCCTGTTAGCTTCAGTTTCCTCATCTGTATAATGAGCTGGAAAAGGAATTGTTAAATCACTTCAGTATCTCTGTGAAGAAAACCCCAAATGGCATCACAAAGATTTAGACACAACTCAAACAACTGAACAGTAGTAATAAAGTCCTTTTAGCTAACATTTCCCTTCTTAACTACATTTAGTAATACAGTACCTTTATTTTTTCTCCTCAGCAAGTATGACTAATATAGTTCCCTTCATTATTATTTCCACTTCCAAAAAAGTACAAATTTCATATTTGAAATTAATAATCAATTTATTATCATTATAAAATTTTTTTCCAATATGAATGATATTCCAGGTTAGCAGAAGACCCACAATTACAAATTGCCAGAAAGAAAATAAAATCAATTCAATAAAAATACTCATTTTTAAAGATTTTTGTTTAAATTAATTCTATGTATGTAACAATGCTAAAATAGTGGTTTTCCTCCTAGAGTTACATTCTGGAAACCAAATTAAAAGGTGCCTGGTCCTGTAACTAAACACTTAGAGAAATTTCTTACCATAAATATAATCTCAAAATGTTTTTTCACATTTATCTAGTATTCTAATTGTTTGTTGAAGAAAGATCTGCTTTATAGAAACTCTTCTATTTAATATCTAAAAGGCTTCTGATTTAAGTAGAATCCATAGACTAGCCATTCTAAACCTTTGTGCTTTATTCAAGGAGGTGTATACATAAAGAGCATAAAATTGAATTAGAATATAATCTATGAGAATATTTTCCCTTGAACATACACACTACATGAATTGTTTCTTTCACGACTCTTTTGCAACATAATTCACAAGAGGTAAAGCTCTTATTTGCTTTATTTATGAATTGCATAAAATTATTTTTATTTTTGCCTAGTTTATAAATAATCTAGATTGTCTCCTTTTACATGCTGGCATACGAATTTTATGTCTGAATATGTGTACATATAAAATTAAGATACATGTGTGAATTTAACTAAATTTTTTTTAAGGGCAGCACTGGTATTTCTAAAGAAATGTGGGAAGAAAATAAATAGTCATCCATTTATGGATGTTCACACACATGCACATGCATATATATGTTAAGTATCCTTGGTGAAACTCTTCAAAATTCTATAGCTAACCTACCAATTCTAATTTCAGGGTTTTCTAAAATGTGGAAATAAGTTTATAAAATCTAATACCTTCCAGTTTTTCTTATGTTGAATCCTATCCATGAAATATTCAGTGAAAAAGTTCTACATTTTACAATATTTAAGAAGAATTCATGATTAAAGCATTGTGGAATGTTGGGTTATTCTACATGTGCAAGTTTGAAAAGTCAGCTGTAGCATCTTTGCTAATAGAATGATGCATTAAAGATCTAAGTCATATGAAAACACATGGTGGAAATAGGCCAAATTGTGAAGAATACTGGTCATCAAGCAATTCCTACTGAACACAATAAGCAGGTTGTTAAGACTTTTTAGTCAACTCATTTTATACCAGTGTTGAAACCGTTTTTTTTTTTTTTTCATTATTGCATGGTGATTTTAATTTGTAATATAAGAAAGAGAAAAGCAGCATTTAGGAAAAAGTCTCACGATTTTAAAAATAATTATTTTGTACCAAATACCTCAAAGTTGTGCTTTCACTTAATTTATTGAGATTTCTGCTATTTAAAAAGGGGGAAAAAAAGGATTTCACACCTGAAAGTTGATAGTAAGGAATGGTCTGAGCTTCTAAGGGCTAACTAATTGCCTGTGTATTTTGTCTAGGTGTTGAGGGAAAGCTAAGAGAATGAAGGCTCTAAGTACCCTGTGGAAGCATGATATGGCGGTGCAGTGCTGGTGCTGAATTGCTCTCTCTGATGGCTCTATGGGAGTGGATAGCACTGAGTCTTCATTGCTGGGTTTTAGCAGTTGCTGCTGTTTCGGATCAGCATGCCACAAGCCCCTTCGACTGGCTCCTCTCTGATAAGGGACCCTTCCATCGCTCACAGGAATACACAGATTTTGTGGACAGAAGCCGGCAGGGATTTAGCACAAGATACAAGATTTACAGGTATGAAGCAAAGGGAAAGCAATTACAGAGATATCATCCTAGAAGTTGTATATAAATAACGATAGATTTCTTTAAGGGAAAGTTTCAGATGGGGAACAAAACCATGTAGCCCTAGAAAAATCACCAGAGCTACATATATATGTAGTTGTTATATACTGTATTTCACAGGCATGCTTTCTCTATCTTATAAGTATTTATTGATGATTTAAGGGACTTGGAAACAAAATGAATGGCAGCGACCACTTGTGCCTCATAAATTTTAGAATATTCCACACCTGAGGCTGAAAAAAAAACAATTAAAATTTTCAAAGTAAATAGTTTTGATATCTGGAAGCTTTGTCTCTCTTTGATGTTAATTATTTTGGCTTTATGTTTTATAACATATTAGAAGAGTACAAACAGACAACTATTTTGAGTTAATTACTGAAGTACGAGTCCTGATATGATGTTAAAATTGCAGCCTCAATAAAAATACCTGTGACTTCAAAGGTTTTGGGGAGAAAACAGATAAGAAAAGGCAGCAAGAAAGGAATTAATAAAGGCCAAAGTGAATTGGAAAAGCAATCTTTCACTCTTTAATTGCGGTTTTGCATCTGATTTTGTATATGTTTCGGAAGAGAAGTCTATATTTTAAATCTATGTTGATTGATGCTTTTACATGCCATTGCCCCAAATCCAATCAATCCATGGACTAGAAGAATACGCAACTGGTCATCTGCATGGATTTCATGGAATAGTTATATGTGAAGTGTTTTTTTTAATGAGTAGATTGCCTAAATATTGAATTTAAATTTTAAAATAATGTAAAATTGGTTTAGAATGTGTGTGTGTGTGTATGTGTGTGTGTGTGTATATATATCTGTGTGTCTGTGTGTCTGTGTGCTATATAACTATAAGATTTACTTTCTATTTTGTGTGCAGCAGAGGGCACTGTGCTGCAGGTCAATATTTATACAGGATTTTGCACAGCACACTGAGAAATAGTCTGTAAATCATTTCAGGAATTCGATTTGTGGAAGAGACTATATAGAATGAGTGTTAAAATACAATCTATACTAATGCTTAATTTTTAAAGAAAAGTTATTTGATCCATAGAAGTGTAACACAGGTTTATTTCCTTGTAGCAACCTTGAAAGGAATCTTTAAAAAAGTATTCTGTCAAGAACAAAAGAATATAAAAATTTAATTTTCAGAAATCACGATTGAGTCATTCAATAGATCAGGTATCTTACTGGAATATGAGAATCTGATACATTTTGTTTGTTTATTCATTAGTGGTCATTAACTGGTTTTGGAGAGCTATCTTCTAATTGGTAGCTTCAAACTATCAAATTCCTTAAGTTTTAAATAGTAAAAATATCTTATGTTTCAGTAACTTGGGGCAGAATTTTAAATAACTAATTAAAATGAATGAAATTAATTCATAGCACCAAAAGGACCACAATCTTTGTTTTGTTTTGTGTTATCATTTTGGTTTGGTTTGGTTTTGTGCGTGTGTTTATGATTTTATTTGACATATCAGTCATTCAGTTCTGAATTTTTAAAGTAGAAGGAAAGTTTTTGTTTCATAACAAGATGAGTTGAAAAACAAAAACCAACTTAACCGCTGTTATTTTTTTAAATTATTTTTCTATCTTCTTTCCAAGGCCAGACTTAGGTAGAATTAAGACCACAGTTCAACTATATACCAATTTGCATTTGATTTTGTATATGTTTCAGAGAAGATGCAGTTGCCAGTGAACTTTTTATTAAGTACTCTTGGAATTAATAATGGGAGGATAGTGAAAGATTATGGCTTTTACATTTCTAATGTTATTTTACGGAACATTATCTTTGAAAGAATGAAGACAAAATCAAAATATAATCCAAATCATATCCAAAAATATGCTTTCTCCTAGTTTTTAACCTCCTGTTTTTGTGTGCACATTTTAAAGAGCATGGCCTTTCACCATTCTCTCCAATGAAATAATTTTGTTTGTTTCTTAGGCTTATGTCATCCTTTTACTTAGTAATGGCTTAATCCATAGATCGTGCCCCCATAAAGGATCCTGGCATTTTCATTCACAGTTTTATTCATTTGATGTACTTGATTCCTCTCTGTAAGTAGTTAGTCTTTTAAATAAGTTTACTGAATAATTCTTTCTTTTTGTTTTTGTTTTTATTTTCCTGGCCATAGCATATCATAAAACAAAACAAAACAAACAAAAAAAAATTTTCAACGTGGACCATGTCTAATTTCTAGCTTCTTTAAAACTAACCTTTCTATGGTTAATTGTATTTTTGGTACAGTGTATTTTTTTCCATGGATCCTTTTTAGAATCTACTCAAATTTTTGAGATAATTTCCATATTTTAAAAATATCTGCTTCCACTTTCTCTCTTAATATCTATTCTTTCTTCAGAAAGTAGCTAAATTCTACAACGATTTTAGGCTTTTGAGACATAGTCAAATGGCTCTTTATAAAAATAAATGCTTGCAAAGTTATTTGTAAACCGCATAATGCTATTTATATGATAAGTATTATTATTCTTGTTTAATTATCTGTTTTGGAAGCCCTCTATCATGATACAGATCACAAGTGATGCGGCCTGCCTATCCTCTGTGATTTCTGTCCACGTCAACTAATAAATTCAAAACAAAACTTTCACATAACTTTTGGAGGCCATCTTCACTTTTTCTACACATTGTTAGATTACTAGTGAAAGTGTTATACTTGTTCCCTCATTCTAGCCATGTGAGCAGCCCATAATTCTCTTCACATCATCCTTCTTTTGATGATGTTTTCATCCAGTATTTTTTCTTTGGAATTCATTGTTACATGTTGTAGCAAGCATGTTCATAACCACTTTTTAGCTCTCCGTTGTCTACTGTGGACTATTTATGTTGAGTCCTTTGGAGGAAGTTTTTTCCAGGTAACAAAAGTGCTCGGCAATAACAATGGTAGAATGCAGTAAAGGTGCTTTGCAATTTTTCAAAATTAAGAGAAACCATTCTCCATCTTTTCACTTCTGGACCCAAGTTACTGTCCTTTTGGACTGCTTATCCAGCTATATGTAATGTCATTTGCAAACAAGACATCTGGAAGGTCTCCTCATTCACAGTTTTTAACCTGGGTTCCATGCTGGATTTCCTCCAGTGTAGTGGTGAAATACATTCCTTTGGCTGATGTTTTTTACCAGAAAGCATTGAATAGTTTATTTTGATCATATTTTTCAGTGAATCTTGAATGAATTTGTTTATAGCAAAAACTTTGTTAAGAGTCTCATATGGCAACATTTTGTTCTACTATCTCAAAATACTTTTTCATAACAAAAATAAGCACAATGAGATCTTATATTTTCTTCTTTCAATTGTGAAATGGCAAAGCCATGGTCCATGTTGACTACCATTTGTGATAGCCTTATTGTTCTCTATAGATAGATAGCCTTGTCAGAGACACCCCTGATATGCATAGATGATTGCAATAAAATTTTGTATAGATGGGAGAATATTGATATTAGTTGATGATCTTTTCTTGGTCACTAAAAAATTAATGTGATTTGACTTTTCTTTTTACATACTTTTACTATCTTCTCCCCTTTAAGTACTTTATATTGTTCTGTCTTTGCCTTCATTCTTGTATTAATTCTAGAATGGATCTTCTCTATATGTACTCAGTCTAGTCTAGCTGCTTTTTTTTTTTTTTTTTTAAGTGCTGTTTACAATTGTAAGTATCTCCAGGACTGTGATTTAAGGCTATGAGTGGGGGAGTCACTGTCCTGGATAAAAGTCTATTAAGAGTGCTTTTGTTTTTGGCAGTGTTAACAATACTTTATTTTGTTGCAAATCTCTTCCAATTTTTTTTCTCTCCCTAGTCCACTTTCATCCTTAAATGCCCTTAGGATAGTTTTGCTCAGTTTGATATCATTCCAAGTTTTCTTTAAGCTGGTTTTTATCCTCTACTGTTTCTCTGTGCTTACTGAGATGATATGGCTCATAATCATCTGTCATCCTTTTTTGTAGGATTTCACAAACAAGTTTATATTCTAACTCAATATTTAACTTTGGCAGCAATATGTTTTCTTTTTGGTAACCAAGTCAGGAATTTATGGTCTAAGGTATTTTTGAGGTTCTTGGTTGTGGCAGTTAACCTTCATTGATTAAACTCCTGCATACAATCATTTTATGAAGATATTACTTCAAAATACATGCATCTTTGTTTCTCATATATTTTACATTTTTGAATGTGTAATGACTCAAGAAATTATTTTAAGCTTAACTTTTATTTTAACATATTTTTACTCTTCAGTTAATTTATGAACTTCTAAAAAGCATAAATAGGAAACTTTTTTTTCCATTTGAATATACTTTGAGTAAAGAAGCAGTTATTTACTTAGTGAAGAGTAATAATTTGGGAATCTTTTTATTAAGAAATATATATTCTCTTTGGCAAAGGGTAGGTTTGATCACAATAAATCATGAGTTTTGTGGTATTAAATCATAAGTGGCTTAGAAGAAAGAGGAACATTATTTGCAATATTTGGGAATTATCTATTTTCATATAGCCTTGTGATAGTAGCATTTAAGGGGAAAGTTCAGTTTATGTGGTAGAAAACTTCTTATAACTCATAAACTCATAAATGCTAATAAAGGATGATGAGAATTTGATAATGAATTATCAATTTCAATTTAAGAAAGTGATACAAAATTGGTTGCTCTAAAAATAAGAAGTTGAAAGGTAATCTGGGCTTCATATAGCTCCTAGAAATTCACTAGAATCATTTATTTAACCTCCGGAATTTATTTAGTCAGTGGATGGATTATTTATTTATAATCACAAAAAGAAATCAGTTAATATTATTAAGTTGTTGAACATTCATTGGTTCTTAAATCTGTTCTTTATTTTTTTCTGATACTTTTTATTTTTTATTTATGAATTTTATATGTCTTTTCACTGATAATCAATATTTTTACCTCCTAACAGCCATTTAGAAGAAGTGAATTTTATTGATTTATTTTGGCATTGAAAACAAATATTTGTTTTTAAATTGTTTCTTTAGTTCTGTCTTCATACAAACTGCATAGAGATCAGAAAGGGGATTAGCAATTACATTCAGTACCAGAAAAGATAAGAACCTTTTTCTCCTCTAGGTTCTTGTTATCTGTCCAAATAGTAAGAGTCAGAAGAAGCCAGGTTTAAATGCTTATTCCCATTCAGCAATTCAGCAGCTGGTAGGAAAGGATGGGACATGCAGTAATAATGAAGCCCTTGTAGAAGGGCCATCAAACTTTCATTGCTTTCCATAATGTCTTATTTCTCTTTCTATATTGTTATCTATAATGTTTATGGAGATATACACTCAGTTCTTAGAATATTATAACTGTGAATATTATCCTTCTTCCAGAGTTTATAAATGAATCATTATTGCTTGATATAGAATATATATATATATATATATATATATATATATANTTTAAATTGTTTCTTTAGTTCTGTCTTCATACAAACTGCATAGAGATCAGAAAGGGGATTAGCAATTACATTCAGTACCAGAAAAGATAAGAACCTTTTTCTCCTCTAGGTTCTTGTTATCTGTCCAAATAGTAAGAGTCAGAAGAAGCCAGGTTTAAATGCTTATTCCCATTCAGCAATTCAGCAGCTGGTAGGAAAGGATGGGACATGCAGTAATAATGAAGCCCTTGTAGAAGGGCCATCAAACTTTCATTGCTTTCCATAATGTCTTATTTCTCTTTCTATATTGTTATCTATAATGTTTATGGAGATATACACTCAGTTCTTAGAATATTATAACTGTGAATATTATCCTTCTTCCAGAGTTTATAAATGAATCATTATTGCTTGATATAGAATATATATATATATATATACATACACACACATATATATATGTGCATGTGTGTGTCTATAATTCTATTAATAATTAAGGCCTTTTCCCTCTCTTATTGTTTATATATTGGTTGATACTCCTGCCCTTTGGAATCTGAGTTAGCATTCTTATTTAGAGTCCTAATATTGGGTCAGGGGCATAAGAACAACTCAAAGCCAGGTTCTCTTGAAGCTTGTTTGTCATCTCTATTTAACCTTCTACAGTCTACCTCTCTTTAACTTCTCTTGGGCATTCTGCTTAGACTAACTTTTATTATAGTTACTTATGTAGGCTTTATCTTTCTGCTGTGTTTATGTCCCTTGAGGCTAGACTGTATTCATTTTTATCCTGCAAACTACTCGTTCTGGATATATTCTCTAAATCTTATTGGCCCTGACAAGTCAGATCCACAGAATGAGACAAACTATATACCTTCTCAGGGCTCTGGGGGAACTGAAGAATAATAGTAGGATGGTTTTCCACACAGCTGAAGCATCCCTGTTCATAAACTTTATTCCATGATTGTCAGATGTTGTTAACTAGTCAATCAAACTTAACTAGCTTTTAGAAAGGTATATTATAAGATAATGTAGTAAAAATAGTTGGTATAAAACATCCACCCCTAAATATTTGATATGCTTTACCAAAAGTTTATATTAATTCCAGAGGAAACTGGCCTTAAACCTAGAGCACCTGTGAAAAGATGATCATTTAAAGCCACACAAGTCCCTTTTTTCCCCCCTCCAGTCACCATGACCTTATAAAGTTCCCTTTAGGCAGGGGATGGGTTTTTAAAAACTCTTCATAGAATATCAAAGTTACCTTTTCCCAGATCCAGTTTGCCTTTTTCTCCAATTGCTAGAAAGATGATTGGAAATACAAAATCTTCCAACTTTCCAAGGTTCTCAAGGTCATCTTCTGGTCAAGGAAGGGTAGAAGATAGAGATATTCTCCTATTTTTCACCTCACTCTCATCTCTTGCCTCTAAATATTCCTTCTTAGGAACTTGGTGGTGACTGCCTCTACCAATCTCTAGCCACACTGGACTGATGCATGTGTTACAAAATAGATTTTTTTTTTATAATGAAAGTCTCATATGGCATGGCTGAATTTCTTCTACCAGTCCAAATACAACTCCTGTGCAATATCATATATTTCATTCAGTGGGTTTCAAGGATTCTTGAACCTAGTTTAATGTCCTTTATTTGTTGTTTCAATAGAGATGTTTTCATCTGACTAAGAGAAGTTATTTTAAGTGCAATGATTGAGGCTTTGTTCACACCAAATTCATTGATTCAGTCTTCCTGTGAATATGACCCTCCATCCCCTTTACAATTTTATTCAATGCTTCTTTCATTGTTTGTTGAATTTGTTACACATTAATTCTATGTGGTAAGAAAACAGAAAACTAAGGGTGGAAATAACTAAAATGAAATTTAATTCTAGGCACCCAAATCCTAGAAAATAAAGGTATACTACCCAAGTATTGTACTATTCTATACATATCAATTTGACAAAACATTGATTTATTAAATTATCTCATAGTGATTACAAATATGCAACTTCTAAAATCTGTATATTGTCAAAGGAGCAATTTTCTTTCTATTAGCCTTCTTAATTACTACAAAAGTATTACAAAATATAACTCAGATGTTTTGGGGTATAGTAATGAAATCTTTGGATATCCTTCAACATTTAAATATCTAATATGTACAACATTTCTTCTAAAGAAATTTATTGAGAATGCTTTCTTACAGAATGGATTAAAATACTACTGGCCTTGCTCTCCAATTGTCATTTTTTTTTTTTGGCATGCTACTGTTACTTACTCTCCACTAATCTTCCCTATCTCTACCATATCTGTTCTCCTCAGTCGTGTGTGTGTGTGTGTGTGTGTGTGTGTGTGTGTGTGTGTGTGTGTGTGTTGTTCAAACTTGGAGAAACCAACCAAAGCACTCAGGTACCAGTTTATAAGAAGCTCATTGCAAATAAGAAAATATCTTGTAGCTAATATGTTTCCTAAGAGTTCTGATGGTAAATTTTCCCAAATGAGAGAAAAAAGAAGTGTCCAGGAGGCAGAATTTGTGTTTTTAAAATCATGTTTTCTTTACCATTTCATAGGTAGTAAATTATTTCAAACAAGGAGAGATTAAGGGGTTGTATGGACTTTTAGAATACAAAAATAAAGCTAAAAAAACTCCACAAAGATGTTTCCTTCCAATTTCTTTTCATTTGCTTAAAAAACCACCAAAAAACAAAATGATGATTCACAAGGAGTGGCAGTTACTGTCCCAGTGTCCTTTCTGATTTTTCATAAATTTAATGGCAACACTGAAACAAGTATTATTTCTCATCATTTCAATTTTCTTATTTTGGTTTTCAACTTTTGAATTTCACACTTAAAGAAAAAAATTAATTCCTGAATACTTGTGACATATATGTTTATCTTGTACATTTGGGTTTGTAAGTCTAGTATATATGTGTAATGTCTTTCAATGCAAGGTGTCTCTTCCTTTTTGTATCTTTTGATACATTTTCTTAGCAACTTATCCAGATATATTCTGAAGTCTTCCAGAAACTTGTGTGTTTCATGCTTGTTCAACTGGCCTTTCATAGTCAACTCTTGATACCTGACTTCCTTACCTATTAGAGACAGAAACCAATCACAAATATCCAGAGAATTAATGACTTTTATTTCCTTCTCCTTACCATGAAACTGATGCATTTCTTTCTTGTCATCCATTGTCCAAGAGATATACCAAAATATGTGTGTATGTTGGAGATGGAAATATAGTTATTTTCATGAAGAGTTGTCTTTGTTGGAAGCTTGTATATAGTACTTGGGGTGGGGTTTGAATAATAGGATCATATTTTTTAGAACTGGAAGGAACTTTAGGGATCATTGAACCCAACTTTTTTTTATTTTATAGATGAGGAAACTGAGCTGCAGAGAGGTAAAGTGACTTTCTAATAGCCACACAACCAGTAATCATCTGTACTAGGATACGAACCTGCCTTTTTTTTTTTTTTTGAATTTCAAGTTCACCTCTCTATCCATCTAGCTCACTGGTAGTTAGTTAATTAGTAAAGAAATAAATTCTGAGCAAATGTCAAGCTGCCTGATAAAAGTTGGCCAATAACATTAGTAGACAGAAAAATCCTAAATGAAAGAGCATAATAATTATTTTCTAGGTTTTTCTTCATTTTTTTCATAAGATGCTGAGTTAATGGAGTTAATATTTGAAGGTGTGAATGAAATCCAGCCTTTTTTGGAAAAGTCTTACAGTCGTGTAATGTGGTTGTCTAGAAATTAGCTTGGTTCAGATTAAGCAGTATGAAGATCAATAGTCAATAAGCATCTATTAAGAGCCTACTATGTACCAAATACTCTGCTAAGTGCTGGAGATTCAAAAAGTGACAAAAATCAGTCCTCATGTAAATTTACCCAAAACTGTACCCGGAGTTTGTATTAACATCTTATTAGAATCATATGGTTAAAAAAGCTTCCTACCCCAAAGGTAGACTATTAGTAAACAAATATTCAGTTTTGCTATTTTAATATAGAGTTCTTATTATAGAGAAAAAGAAGAGCTCAGTGGAAATGGTTTTCTATTTCCTCTCTCACCTCTACAAATAAAAAGGCTAGTCATTTGAATAGTCTTGCTATATCTTGGACATTACTATTTACCTGGACATAGCTCATCTGAATTCAGGTCAATTCAGCAAATATTCATTAAGGTCATTATGAAAGGAAGAAGCAACCTGGTACAAGTACAAAAAGGACTGGTCTTGGACTTAGGAAAACTGTGGATTCAATCCTGCTTTCTACACCTACTGGCTTAATGATTGGGCCACGGTCTCTCTATCTCTTATGCAGTTCTTTAAAATAGTAATTTATGCAGTGGAGTTGTTAGTTGATACCAAGGTATTTCTACCCCAGACATTCCGTAAAGAGATGATCTCATAGGTCTAGATCACTCCTCCTACTCCCCCTCCAAAAAAAAAAAAAAAGCAAGTTAATGAACTAGATTCTTGGATTATGAAGCCAAAAAATGAGGAAAAGGATGAAGAGGAGGAGAAAAGAATAATTCTTGCCATCATGAGTTTTATATTCGATGAATTATAAGTACATTATAATAAAATCACTAGTCTCTTATTATCCTAATCGCTCAGGCCATTTTGAGAATTTAAAGGAGATGCTTTTTAAAAAATCTGATTATCCAGTAAAATGTTTAATATAGTAAACGTTAATGCTTATTTTAATTCATATAAGGGAAGGCTCAAAGGTGTTCCACTCAGGGATGAAAGAAGAGGGACAACTATGGAAGGATACAACCAGGGCAACAATTAATACTTCCTCCTCATGGCAAAAGGCAACACTTGTGGGCATTAGGATGGCCCCCACATTAAGGGTCCATACTCTTGAGACCAGAAACTATATTCTGAAATAGGTTTTCCATAGAAAGAATCCTTTCACTTATGATTTTCTTCTAGTGAGCTGAAATACTAAAGTAGACACATTTTTCATGAAAGTAACTTGAAATGAGTATGGAATTTATTTATTTAGATTCATATGACTCCCCTGAAGTTTTATAAGTCACAAGCCCTGATAGTATAAACTTTATGACATGGGCAAGTCGCTTCATCTCCTTCAGGCTTATTTCCTCTTCTATAAGATAAATAATAATAGTGCCTACCATACAGGGTTACTGTAATAAATAAGATAACGTATGTCAGAGACTTTGCCAGCATTGCTCATCACTTCATTTAAGTGCTTATTATGTCCCAGGAATTGTTTTAAGACCTGAGGATTCAAAAAAAGGCTGATACCTCAAGGAGCTCTCATTCTAATGTGAGAGACTGAAAAAATTCTTTGTACAAACAAGATATGCACTGGAAAAGTTGGACGCCCTCTCTGAGGGAAGGCACAGTCACCACAGTAGCGTTAAGGAGGAGCTCAAAAGAATTTTTGTAGAAGGTAGGATTTTTAGCTGAGACTCAAAGGAAGCCAGAGAAGCCAAGATGAAGAGATGAGAAGGCGAGCATTGTAGACATGGGGAAAAGCTGGGAAAAAAGCAAGGGATTGGATGGAATGTCTTGTGTAAGAGACAGTAAGGAAAGTGCTAATGAAATCATAGAATCCATAGGAGGGATTTGCTTAATGATTAATGTACTTTATAAATATGTTATTATTATTTTGAGAAAGTTTTTACTTTGAAAGATACTCCCACTTTTTCTTGGAATACAAATTTTAGAAAGTAAAGTAAAATTGAAATAATTGAAAAAAGACATACAGTGATTTCTTCACATGTGTACTTTTGTCACCTAAGGATAATTCATTTTTCTCACTTCAGACCTGGACCTCCAATTTTCACATCTAGATTTTTGCTTTAGATAAGATTACTTTCAAAAACCTTAGACTTGAACTAATTCAGTTTATACCTGAGCTTCAGATTACTGGTACAGCATTCATGGCAAATGGTCATTTGTCTTCTGCTGAGCATTTTCAACAACCCACCCAGTTCTTTATGCAGGGTAGGAATTTAGTGAATGTTAAATTTGGGAATGCAGACTTCTCATTTTTTGACTGTTCTTTTAATAGTGACCTAAAAGCTCCCTCCCTGTAAATTTCACCCATGGTTCCTAATTCTGTTCTTTACAACAACACTTTTTCCACCTATCAATCTTTCAGTTATTTGACAATTATAAACCTGTCACTCTTAAGTCTTTTTTCCCCCTAGAGGTTAAATTTTCCCTCTCTATGCCCTTCAGGTCTCCTAACATTTTCATACTCTGCTCTACTCCCAGCACTTTTACTTATATTTCCAGTCAGTCTGCCAGGAACTGCTTTTTGCTCAAAATAACCTAAATATCTCTGAGGAAGATTGTTTTTAGGTTTACCTCTCTCTCTTGCTAGCACTTCTAAAGGAATGTATCTTTTCTATTTATTAAGTCATTCAAGCTTCAGTTAATATTGCAAGACTGTGTCTGGTAATATCTCCATTGAGACTGAGTGATTAAAATCTAGAATTAAATTGAATGAACTAATTTTGGCCTTTAAAATTGCCACAATTGGAATTTACAGCTATTAAAACAAAAAGTGAATCATGTTACTAAGATAACTAGATGTCTTTGAAAACAGTTTTGGGAAAAAATTCTATCATAAATACTTCTCTGTATAAAACTTCTTTGGTTTGTGATGTTTATTTTGAAAACCTAGGACCTTAGAAATAAACTAAGGCAAAAATTATCAACAAAAACTGGGTTTTAAAAACTTAGGTATGTATGATTCTTATTGTTGAAGAGATAAATCTAACCATACATCAATATTCTGCCTATCACCCACACCACAATTTTAGTGCAGGCCCTTGTTATAATTTGACTGATAATAAAAGAGCTTCCTAACTGATCTTTCTGAAAAAAATATGTTCAGATAGAAAAAAAATTAATAAACCCATTATGTAGCATGTCCTATTTTTTGGTAGTAAACTTTTTATCTTGAGGCTTACATGTAAGTAAAGAGGTTAACAGAATATACTCTAAAATATGATTTAAAAATCCTATTTAGAGATGTTTCACCACCGATTAATGCTGACTTTACATTAAAATACACACTTTACATGCATATAGTACAAAAACAATTTGTTTTTGACATTTTTAAAATTGACATTGAATGATAAATGTAAAATGTGACTCTACAATGATATATTTATTTGAGTTTATCTAACATTTAGTGTCTTAAGATTTTATAAATAGAATGTTATAGCCATGGAAATTAGGAAACCCATTTTCTTGTCTCAGCTCTTCCATTTACTCACTAGGTAACCTTAAGTAAGTCACTTATTCATTAAAAGTAGTAACAACTCAAATTTGTAAGAAAACAAGTCATTGCCTAATTGACAAATGGCCAAAGTATATGAACATGCAATTTTTAGATGAAGAAATCAAAATCACATGAAAAATACTCTAAACTACTCTTGAATAGAGAAATCCAAATTAAAATAATTCTGAAGTATCACCTCATACCTATCTGCTAACATGACGTACTGGCTAACATGACAGAAAACGAAAATATTAAATATTGTAGAGTGTTTGGGGAAATTGGGACTAATGCATTTTTGGTGGATTTGTGAACTGATTCAAATGTTCTGAAGAGCAATTTGGAACTATGTCCAAAGAGCTTTTTAAACTGCATATACCTTTTGATCCATCAATAACACTATTATGTATCCCAAATAGATTTTTTTAAAAAAGAAAAAGGAATTATTTGTGTATATATATGTATGTGTGGGTGTGTATCTTGTTTATACATAGCTATTTGATGTTGTCTCCTCTTAGTATATGAGCTCTATGCAGTCAGGGACCACGTTTTTGCATTTCTTTGTATCCCAAATTTTGGGAAAAAAGGAATTTTGACTCTTACTATGTAGTTAAGTGGAATATCAGTTAAGTTGCTGGATGTAGAATTAAAAAGAACTAAATTTATATCTAAGACTTCAGTTCACATCCTGACTCAGATATTTAATCATTAATTCTGAGCAAGTAACTTATCCTCTTTTATCTTCATTTATAAAATGTGTACCTACCTCACAATTATTGTGAAGCTCAAATAACACAAAAAATCACTTTGCAAACTTTAAAGTAACATATAAATTCCAGTTATTATTATTATTATTACTATCAGCATAGCAAATGTCAATAGTTGTATATTTTATTAAAACCAAATTCTGCTTACTTAATTTGTGAGGAAAAACTCCCAAAACTATTTGGATTAATTTTTTTAACTTGAGCTAACATTTCTATGATATATTTTTATGAAAAATCCTACCTTCTTTCTGAAAATAAAATGTCATAATAATAACAGAATTTTGATTTCAAATTCATACCTTCTAATTTATGAGTCTCTCCCCTTTATGTTCACTGAATTCAAATTTAGTTTCTTGGTAAGATTTCATTTTCAAACATAATTTGTAGTCCCCAACTATCTGAAATAATGTTTTAAAATTAGCCTAGGCAGTCAATAATCTTTGGATTTGAATGGTCACATGTGACTTGCATTTTTGCCTCCCATCTGTTGAGTTTAAAATTTTCTGGAGAATGTAGTTTAATTTATAATTACTTATTAAACAATTTAAAAAAATGGGTCAGAGAAGGAAAAGACACCAGCTGCATGTGGCCTGCTATTCTCTTTCTAACCCTCCTCACCTAGCCAGTCTTCCCTGAGCTGGTTGCATGGTGCCATTACAGATGTTTCTCACACTGTGACTTCAATGGCCAGGAAAAAAAGGGATTTCTTCTCTCCACCCAAACCTATACATTTAGCTACATACTTTCCTGGGTTTCTCTGATTGGCTGGATTTGACCTCAGCATGGGTCAGAGGCCAGTCGCCTGAAGGCCAGGAGTCATGTAGAACAAGAGGCAAGTGTCTTCTGAGTGCCAGGAATCCACTTGGCTTCCGGTGTCCTCCCCAGAGTGTAGTTAGGTCTCCTTAGACAGAGAAGCTTCAGGCCTTGTTCTTAATACAATCAAAAATACAATAAAAAAAAGAAAAAAAAAAGAAAAGGGATTCAGCCTAGAAAATTCTCACAATCCCCCTGGGAATCTTCTTAGTCTCCCCAGTGAATCATTCCATATATAATATCTATACATTTCAGGTTTGAACAAAGGCCCAAATATATTATACATTATACATTGGACACAAAGGCACAAATATAGTATACATTTTATGAAGGGTTTAACTCCATTTGAATGTTTCTTATCATTTAAAAAAATGATGGATGGATGCAATGACAAGGAGCCATTAGGGGACATCCTCTTTTTCCAGCACAAGACTTTTACAATTAAAAAAAAATATTAGTACATAGGAAGGATGGAAGGCCCAACCTTCATAGTTCAGTTTGTTATATTCAAAGATGGAAGTCAATGGAAGGTCCAACCTCCATAGTTCAGTTTGTTATATCCAAAGATGGAAGTCAATGGAAGGTTCAACCTCCATAGTTCAGTTTGCTATATCCAAAGATGGAAGTCAATGGAATGTCCAACCTCCATAGTTCAGTTTGTTTTATCCAAAGGTCACTCAGAGTCTCACATTGTAGTATGATTTCTGGAACATCATCTACTGCTGCCATCTTTTTTTTTTTTTTTTAAACCTTTGTACTTCGGTGTATTGTCTCATAGATGGAAGATTGGCAAGGGTGGGCAATGGGGGTCAAGTGACTTGCCCAGGGTCACACAGCTGGGAAGTGGCTGAGGCTGGGTTTGAACCTAGGACCTCCTGTCTCCACTGAGCTACCCAGCTGCCCCCTGCTGCCATCTTTTTAGTTCATCTGGAATCATGATGGTCCTCACAGCATTTTCTCAGGGAGATCTAAAGTCTTGATCCAGTTTATTGGTGATATCTTTGCTTAAAATTGCTTTAAAAAATCTTAGTTTATGGACCTTTAGGATAATTTCAGTTTTCCTCAGGAGGATAAGATAATGCCCAGAATCTAATCCTACATACAAGCACATTCATAACCTGATGGTAACGCAAAATAACATTCAACACATGAAAAATAATGTTATGGAGGGAACATGACTAGGCAAAGAATGGTAGGTTTTGAAATAAAAGATATTGATTTAAAAAAAAGCCCAGCTCAGGTATAAAGACTCAATTAGGGCAGGTAAAATTCAGAAGAGTGTCTATGAAGTTGTTTTCTAGCTTGTGTGATCTTTCTAATTAACCTAATCTCTTTCCTTGCCTATAAAAATGAAGGAATAGACTTTGGTCATCATTAAGGTCCTGTCTGTTTCTCAATCTTAAAAAAATTTATAAATTGTTTGAAAAATAAATTCCAAACTTTAAAACAAAGCCAAATATTTTGTTTCTGAAATATCAGTCATCTGAAAGAAGGTCTCTAAATTCACTTTGAATTTAGTAGAGTTCATTAAACATTAAAACAAATATTCCTTCCTCTAAAGACATCCTTCCTCTATCTTCTTTCTTACTCCTTTGATTGTTAATATTTTTAGGCATTTTAAAATTTATCATGAAAATAGGCCATGGAATTGATAATGTTTTTTGAGGCATGGACTTTATAAAAGTTTATTTCCATTCATATGTTTCAGGAAAAAAAAGAGAATTTATTAAAAGTTTATTATGTAAATATTTTGCTACCTCAGCAGAAAGAACATTTGGACCTCAAGTCAGGACATCAGGAAGACCTGAGTTCAAATATAATTTCAGACACTTTCAGTTGTGTGACCATGAATAAGTCTTAGTCTCTTTTTGCTGAAGTTTTCTCACTTTTAAAATGGGCCTCATAATTGGCACCTATTTTTCATGTTCTTGTGAAGATCAAATGAGATAATAATTGTAAAGCCCTAGCACAATGATATGCCTAAGTGCTAAGAATATAAATAAAAATGAACAAGAAAATTCCTATTTCTAAAAGTAGGCTCTAATGAGGAAAGACTACAACAAAAGAAAACTGGAGAGGAGTGAAAGGATCATGGAGAGGAGGGGAAAGCCAATGCCAGTAGTTAGAGAAATCCTGAAAGGTCATAAAGCCAAGAGCAACAGGAGCATGAGCTCTATGAAAGCTGTATCTATCCTCTATGAATAGGAACCAATTAATTTTAAGAAAAATGCTTGAGATTTTTACTTAGCAATAAAAAAGATACATTTTGATTTTGTCTTGCTTTTCTGGATTTCACAGGAACTTAAATCCTAAATGTCCATCTTGCTACTAAGTTAATGCAACTAAATTGTTTAATAAAAGATTAAAAAAGCTTTTCTTATAAGAAAAAGATAATGAGAATTATTTTTTTAAACCCTTAACTTCTGTGTAATGGTTCATAGGTGGAAGAGTGATAAGGATGGGCAATGGGGGTCAAGTGACTTTCCCAGGGTCACACAGCTGATGATAATTATTTTTTGAAAATTAGGTTTCTTTGTTTTGCTTTGAATTGTAAAACCTTGTTAGGAATTGGGATAGAATTGGTGATTTTATTGGTAAGGTAAATTTTCTCTGCCACTGCAGGCTGATATTTTCAATCTAGTTTCTAGGTTTCAAGAGTTTCCTTGAATGTAGAGAGATCCTGTCTCTAAGTCTCATATGTGATGATCAGGTCTTGAACTTGGGTGCTTCCTAGCTACCTCCTTATTTACTATGCCATACTGCCTCCTATAATCCTCATTAACTAAGGGAAAGCTGTGCTGAAAAATCCTAAAACTTCTAAAAGAAATGGTGTTTTGTTACTTTGATTTGTAATGTCTGAAATTATAGGCCTGTTTATTAGGGTTAAGTAATATCTCTGTAGACAATTCCCTGAATCTCTTCGGCTGTCCTAATTTGGACCTTTCTTATACAGTCTATTTCTTATCTCAACAGCATCATACACATGCTTAGCCTTTATTCTATATTCTCTTCTTACATGACATTTAGCAGGTAACCTCCCTTCTCCAGTGGTCCTTATCCTAAATCAGTCTCAAACTGTACCAGCAAATTATTTTGACAATCTAGTTCCTGGCTAAATGTCATGGGTATCTATCTCTGTCTTTTTTTTTTTTTTTTTTTTTTTTACTTACATATCCCATATTCCTTGGTTGATGTAGCCTGAGATTCAGCTACTATTATGTGAAAATGTGACCATTCTATTTCATAGAATTCTAAGGAGAGGACTCTTCAGTATCATCTCTTTCAACTCTCTTTTATTACAGGGAACAAACGATGAGACTTAGACCAAAAGTATTATATGATTTACTCAAGGCAGGGGTTCTTAACCATTTTTATTTATGGACATCTTTGACAATCTGATGAAACCTTTGGAACCCTTTTCAAAGTAACAATTTTAAATGCAAAAATGAAATCCATAGGATAATGAAAGAAAGCAATTATTTTGAAATGCAATTATCAAAATATAGACAAACATCAAAAAAATAGACACCGTGTTGTGGAATACTGGTCTGAGCTAATTTAATAGGGTAATGGCAGAAATGGAATTAGAATCTGCTATAGGTCTCCTGAATTCAAATCCAGCGATCCTTCCATTATGCAATACTGTCTTTGAATGGACCATATGAGTTGTTGTTTGATGTTGTTAATAATAAAAATTAAACAAAATTAAAACATTCTTTTTTCCCTCCCTTGGGGATGACATTAACATGTGACACTTGCAGAGGGAGCAATATCCTATCTCCTTCTCTAGGTTAGGTTACTTTTATTCCTTAAAACTAGTAAAAATATCTTTCAGTCTTGGTTGACTCAGGGGATTAAAACCTTAGGTTCTTGGCATCAGTTTCTGATTGCCTGAGTACAAAACCACTAGACTATTATGGGCAACTATGGAAAGGAGCTTCACTCAGCTGAATCCACTTAAGGTTTCCTCAATGAATTCCCTTGTTGAATATCTCTTGCTTTGGCTGTCAATCTTGATTAAAAAATATTTGTTTCAACATTTTAAATATTAAGATACTCACTTAACTCCCTTCTTCCCGCCCTTACCACCTCCTTAGAGAAAACATTTTTTGATAAAAGGAGATGTGTATATTTAAACTCTACATCATTTCTCTTTATCAGTTCTTTCTCTGGAGGTAGATGCGCAAGTTATTCTTCAAAGAATATTTCTCTTGGTGTATATAATGTTCTATTGGTTCTGTTTGTTTTACTTTTCATAATTTCATTTGTCTTTCTTTATTTTATGATATACTTTCCAAATCTTAACAGTAAAAACAAAATGTGTGAACAGTATGTACTTCTATGTCTCTATAAGTGTAGCCATATTATTTGTCAAATCTAAGCTTGTATAAAAATGGTTTACTATCTTAAAGGTATAATAATAATAATAATAATAGCATTTTTACATTGCTATTGCTTAAAGATTTGCAAATCATTCTAAATATCATATTACTTGGTCTTCACAATGATCTTAGGGGGCAGATGCTATGATTTAGTCCCATTTTACAGATGAAGAAATTGAACAGGTGGAGGGTAAGTGACTAGGACAGGTTCACACACCTAGTAAGTTTCTAAGATCAGATTAGAATTCAGTTCTTTGTGATTGCAAATCCAGCATTCTATTTACCTAACTACGTCTCTATCAAATGTGAGTTATTTTACAGTCTCTCAGTGAGGAAAATTACTGTGGAAGGAAAAAAAATTATATAAGTAAATATATACATATATGCATACACTCATACATGTATATTATATATATAAATATATAAATACAATTATTATAGTGTATAAGTTGGTATTATTCAATTAATGAGGGAGCTAAGATCATACACCTACTTAGTATGGTAGCAGAGTGGGCATAGCAGTTAATTTTCTGATGACCAAAGCAGTGCTCATTTTACCATACACACTCTGCCTTATTCAGTCTTCATTAGGTCACAAATATATAAATATAAATATTGATATAGATATATTCACATACATATATAATAAATATGTATATATAATATATAAGCTATACTCAATTTATTGTTAAGAATTAATATTTTACTTCTATATAGATTTGCATCCATTATTACAATCTAAAGAAGACTGAATCCTTTTTAGTATATTGATCATTACTTCTTATAAAAGATTGGCATTTATAAGTGATGAAATATTTCTACAGGAATTTTTAAAAGTCAGTGCATTTAGAATATTTTCTAGTAGGTCAGCGGTGTTATCTAGCATCCGAGAAAATATGGTTGTTATCTTAGATTGCACCAAGAGTAGAGTTATATCTAAAAGCAGGGATAGGATAGTCCTATTGAACTATATTATATACCCTGGTTGGGTCACATCTGGAGTAGTTTCTTCAGTCCTGGGCATGGCATTCTAGGAAGTACATTGATATTGTTTGAGAGCAGCCAGAATAGTGAATAGTGAATTAGAGATCACTTGAGGATTGGTTGAAGAAACTAAATAATAGTCTGTAGAACAGGCTTGTGGAAAGAGGAGAAAGCAGGATAATTAATAATAGCCTTTCGGTATTTGAAAGCTGTCCTATGGAGAGAAGTTAGCTTTGTTTCTGTTATTCTTGGGAGAGAGAACTGAGAACAACCAATAGGGGTTGAAGAGAGTGATTACCATCTGATGGCAAGAAAAAGGGATACCCTTTAGAAGTTGAGACGGCCAGGGCATAAATCTTCCCTATGCTCTGTTATTTAATTTACACAAAAATACTGTGGATTTTGACCAGAGTGGTTCAATTTTAGACTTCTTATTTACTTTTTTGATGTTAGTGGAGAGACCTCACTGCCAAAGGGGTCCATGACATAAAAAAGTAGGACCAAGAGATGTTTAAAAAAACAAAAAACAAAAACAAAACAGTAGCTTGCCTCTAAGTAGTTGTGTCTGTGGACAAGTTCTCCAATGTTCCTTTCTAAGTCTAACATGTTATGTTGTAAATTCCTGGCAATTATGACTTCACGCTACTATTCATTTTTCATAAGAGTTCATTAAAATATCTACATCACATTTTAGTATACTAGTTGATGAACATATAGCACATTTATTGATTTTGGTACATCTGAACTCTTCTCTGTAAGTATCCGTCTCCAGAGACATAGATCTTAAACTGTCTATCCTGAGTGATTCTTGTGAGTCTTTCTAAAGTGAAAATAGTTTTTAAAAATCCTACACATTATTCCAGTGGCAGTATGATAATCAGAATTAAATTGCTTTGTACATTTTTCTGTTCTGTGTATTCTGAGGGGAGTAAATAGGGTGGGGATCAATTGATTAAGGAGTTTTTTTGAATTTATGTTAGAAAACTTGGATTTTTTAATTTTTATGTGAATGAATATGATCAAGTCATTTCTCTGAACCACAGCTCAGAGAAAAGTAAAAGTCTGATCCTGTGGCCTAAGCTTCTCAAAGAAAAATCAGCCCAAGATGAACAGGGAATCTGTCAAACTCTAAAGGTACTATCACAAACAATTCCAATAGAAAAGAAAAGGTGAGCATTGCTAAATAAACCAGTTTAAGTGCATAAGGAGTTAATTGGCAAAGATTTAAAAATTTTATATATTACACACACATATAATAAGTATATATTTATACATTACATACATGTATGCATAGATATATATATGCAGACACATACATATACATATATTTATATAAAAGCTTGAATCTGGGACTGAATATGAATTAGTCATAGATTAGTCTTCTAGAAATAGTATAAGGAAGAATAAAGCCCAAAATAATAAAAGGCAAAGCCCAGAATGAGGTGATTTGAAGCTTTAAAAGGATAACAAAAGAATTGTTTTGTAAAGTTATTCTGAAGAAAAGGAAAAATAGTGGAAAAGATCTATTGCCTGAGAAGAATGGGAAAATACTAATGAATGAGCAGATTGCACAAATTAAATTTTGCTTCCATTTTCTCTATCAAGAAGAATGAGCATCAAACTGGATAACATTAAACAAAAAAAATAGTTAAGAGGAAATTGAAACCGAAGATAAGCGAAGAGCTAGTAGGCAGACACCTAACTGCTGCAAATGAGTTCATCACTTGGCCTAGATGAATTACATCCCAGGGAATTGAAAGAACTTGATCTTTATAGAGATGAGCCACTGTCAGAAATGGAAGGTGCTTTGTGCCTGGAGACTGAGAAACCTTGCTTTTATTTTCAAAACTGAGAATAGTCTGGATTCTTAAAATTATAGAATTTGATACTGATTCCTTAAAAAAGAAAATTCTAAGTTGACTTTCTCATATTCTCTTCTCTTCTCAGTGCTTTCCAATCTGTTTTCCAAACTCTTCTCTCATTTAAAGCTTATCTCTCAAAGGTTACTGATGATTTCTTAATTGTTAGATTTAGTGACCTTTTCTCAGACTTTTCTGTAGTTTGATACTGTTATTTGCTTCCTTACTCTCATTAACTCTTTAATGCTTAGATTCCCATTAAAATTAACTCTAGAGCAGGGATTCTAACCCTGAAGATATATTGTGTTTTAGAATTATCAGACTAGAGGAACCAGCCTTCTCATTTAGTAGAGTTATAGGATTTAAGATTTAAGGGCTTTCTTAACAGTTTTGATTGTGGATCCTCATATTAGTCTGATGAAGCCAATAGACCCTTTCTCAGAATGATATTTTCAAATGCCTAAAATAAAATACATGGAAATATAAATAAATATAAATATGATAAATATAAATAAATGAAACCAGTTATATTGAAATATAATTCTAAAACATTTTTAAGAAAATCAAATAATTTCCCAGCCACAGATTAAGGATCCCTGCTTAGTGGTTTGCCCACAACCATTCAGATCATTCCTTCTCAATCTTTCCTTTGTATGGGTCCTGGGTCTTCTTTTTCTAAACTCTTTTAGGATCTTTTCAGTTTTCATGGATTCATTTATTATCTCAATGCAGATGACCTTCATATGTGCATATACATACAAATAAACACATCTATTATATATATTTCAATACATTTACGCACATAAATATGTATATCCATTACACATTCACACATATGCAAAAGCACATATATGCAATATACATATCCAAACACTTGCGTAGAGATATAAAACATTCATTCTTACACTATGGACTTTCTGTATATCTTTACCTGAATAGCTTATGGGTATCAATTTATTTTCTTTTTTAAAATGTTATTTTTTAACATTTTTTCTTTTTAAATTATGATTTCTAGATTTTTTTTATCCTTCCCATCCCTCAACCAATGAAAAGGCAACCAACATATCAATTATAAATGTGAAATCATGTAAGACCTGTATAACATTAACATTCAAAAAAGAGAAAAATTAAACAAGCAAGTTATGATTTATTTTTCACTACAGTTCATCTGTTCTCCCTAGGCAGACATCATTTTTTTTTCATCATGAATCCTTTGGAAATGTCTTGGATTATTTTATTGATTAGATTATCCAAGTCTTTTATAGTTCATTATTATTACAACACTGTTGTTATTGTACACAATGATCTCCCAGTTCTTCTCATTTCATTTTGCTTTAGTTCTTATGGATCTTGTCATATTTTTTTTCTCTGAAACTAACCCCCTTGTTAAAATCACATGATACAAGCTAATACCATCATAATCATGTGCCACACACTCAGAAATTCCCCAGTTGATGCTATCTTATCAATTTCCAATTCTTTGCCGAAACAGAAAGAATTGCTATAAATAATTTGTATATTTAAGTCCTTTTCCTTTTTCTTTGATCTCTTTGGGATACAGACCTAGTAGTAGTATTGCTGAATCAAGGGGTAGGCAGAATTTTATGGTCATTTGGGCATAGTTCCAAATTATTCTCCTGCATGGTTCAACCAATTCACAATTTCAAAAGTTTATTAGCGTATCTATTTTTCCTAATTCCTTCCAGCATTTATCATTTCTAATTGATGTGAAGTGATATCTCTAAGTTGTTTCAATTTGTATTTCTCATGCAAATTTGTTTTAATTGTTTTGGTTGTTTTACCCTGAGATATCAACTCACACTGATAAGATTGACCAATATGACAGTAATGGAAAGTGATAAATGTTGGAAGGAATGTGGCAAAATTGAGACACTAATTCATTGTTGGTGGAGTTGCACATTGATCCAACCATTCAGGAGTACAATTTGGAACAATGCAGAAAAGGCTAAAACACTGTGCATACCCTTTGATCCTATAATACCACTACTAGGTCTATATACAAAAATGATCTTAAAAAAGGGAAAATGACTTTTCCAAAAATATTTATAGTAGCTCTTTTTGTGGTGGCAAAGAATTGGAAATTAAGGGGATGTCCATGAATTGGGAGATAGCTGAACAAATTTTAGTATATGTTGGTGATGGAATACTATTGTGCTATAAAAATCTTTGAAAAGGATGATTTCAGAAAAAAATGGAAAGATTTATATGAACTGATGCAGAGTGAAATAAGCAGAACTAGGAGAACATGGTACATAGTAATAACCACATCAACACTGAAAGACTTAACTACTCTAACCACTATCATCTAGAACAATTTTGAAGGATTTTATTATAAAGAATTCTATCCTCCTCTGGGGAAAGAACTGTTGGGAGTTAGATGCAGATCAAATCATACTATCTTTCACATTAGAATATTTGCAGTTTTGTTTTGGGGTTTTATGTCAGTATTATCTTATAACAATGACCAATTGCTTACCATCTCCAGAAGCCTGGAAAGAAGGAAGAGAGGGAGACAATTTGGATCTTAAAATTGTAGAAAATATATGTTGAAAATGGTTATTATGTATTTTTTGAAAATGGAATATCTTTGAATTTTAAAGAATTTGAATTTCCCTAATGTGATTTAAAATATCTTGTTTTCAAGTTGACTTTGGTTTCTTCTTTTGAAAACTGTTCATATCTTTTGACCATTTTTTAAATGTGTGAATGACTGTTTTATAAATTTGACTCAGTTCCCTATAAATCTGAGAAATGAAGCCTTTATGAAAGAAACTTGCTATAATTTTTTTTCATATCATTTCATTGTCCATGGTATGTTTTAGCACATTGTAGTTTCCTGTTTATTTCTTTTACTTTGGTCTAGTTTTGCTTTTTACCCCTAACTTTTTTACTTCAGCGGAATCATTATATATTCTCTTCCAGCCCTTCATTTTAACTATCTCTCTGTGTCTTTCTGTTTTAAGTGCATCTTTTGTAAACAGCATGTTGCTGGATTCTGGTGTCTAATCCTTTCTGCTATTTGCTTCCATTTTATGAGTAAACTCATCACATTCACATTCATAGTTACAATTACTTACTGTGTGTTTCCCTTCATCTTATTTTCTTCTAAATATCCTTTTTTTCTCTTTTTTCTAGTCTATCCCTAACAGTCTATTTGCTTTGGAATTAAAGTATTTTCAAATGCAATATTGTTATTTTTCCCCCCAAACACACTTCTTAATTTTTTTTGAAAATTCCATCATCATTCTTAGAGTGACCTTAACCCTCAATCATGACTCAATTCCCTTCCCCTTATCTCACTTTCTTACTTTTCCCCAACTAATGCAACTAGTAGTCAAATCTTATGAATTCAACTTCCACATGACTTTCCATCCAGTTACATGACTACCATATGAATTTAGGCCCTGACCTCATAACCTGTTACAGTAGAGGCCTGATAGCTCTCCCTGTTTCCAGTCCCTCCCTTCCCAAACTATACTCCTTATTGATGACAAATTGATATTTCTAAACTGTCACTTTCTTTCTTAAAAAGCTTTACTCATTCCCTGTGCTCCCCAGCATACAATATAGATTTGTTTTTAAAGCCCTTCATAAACATTTACTAGCTTATTTTTTCCTTATTTAAAAAAATGTATTACTTCTCCTTCCACGTTCTTCTCTCCCTACAAACTGCTCTACTTATTTTCCATTTGCCTGAAGTTCTGTTGACCGATTCTGTGTTCTACTCAGTCTGTCTACCATTCCTGGAATATTTTCCTTTCATTTCTGCCCCTTAAATCTCTGACCCAGCTCCTTTCTAAGGTTAGCTCAGGTTCTGTATAGGAACTTCCTTAATTCTCCACTTTTCCCAGTTTTATTGCTCTTTCCTGTTTGAATTTACTTTGTAAATATTTCATAATTACTCCTATTAATATATATTATATAATAATATTCATTATTATTATTAATGTAATCATTATGTATATTATATGCTTATATATAATACAATATAATATATATTAGACACTGTATGATTCATTTTTTTTTTTTGTCTTTCTATCCCTAGTACCTAGCAGGGTATTGTAACATAGGAGGCATTGCTTGTTGAATTAACTTGACACCGATAGATTGTGAGCATTTAGAAAGCAAATAGTCTTCATGAGGCAGTGCATGTCCATTGAGAATAAATAATGACATTACCTATTTAAAAGGACTATTTTGGATCAAATATAAGTATATTAAATATAGATTTCAGCAAGGTGTTCAGGTAAATCTTTCAAGATATCTTTGTGCCTATGACAGAGAGATGCACTCTGGATAATAGTATAGCTAGATCAATGTGGAGCTGGTAGAACTATACTCAAAGAGTATTGATTACTGGTTTGTTGCCAACCTGTAGGGAAGTCTTTGATATATGGTTCTTTGTTTAGCATTATTACAGCCACTTCTTTTCAGTGACACAGAGAAAGACAAAATTGTATATTTGTTCAATTTCTACAAGACAGTAACCCATGGCTTAGTACATAATATGTGAGAGGTAGAGAAGAGGGAAAATGGTAATAAAAACAAGTTCTATGTCCTGGAAAAATGAACCAAGTCATATAAAGTTTAAATTGAATAAAGCATAAGTCTTTTACAAGACATTACTATTAGGTGTCCCACACGTTCTTTACATCCAGGTAAAGTTAGTAAATCTCTCAACATTTTGAATGAAGTTTGTATGGATGGGACAATTGGATGAGCATTTTATTGGTGAAATTTTGTTGGAGGCAGCATCTACATCGGCAAAGTCATGACCACAAATGGGTGTTTAAATAAATGTAGTGTCACATTTAGGTTCATATTATTAACAATATAAAGACAAGGTGAAGAAATGTAGTTGGATAAAAGTTCAAGAGGCCTGGTGGGTTGAGTAGACATCAAGATCAATAGTAGACAAAACTGTGGTGTGGCACCCAAAATAGATCTCTCTCTCTCTCTCTCTCTCTCTCTCTCTCTCTCTCTCTCTCTCTCTCTCTCTCTCTCTCTCCCCCATTAGACTGTGAATTCCTTGAGGACAGAGACTATCTTTTGCTTTTCTTGGCATGCCCGGTGCTTAGCAGGGTGCCTGACACTTGTAGACATTTCATTTCAATATTTATTGACTGACTATTCTTAAGCTCCATGAATATAAGCATATTCTCTAGAGCACAGGAGTTTATTGTCCTACCCAATGTATTTTGTGATGTTCAACCTTAAGATGAAAGGATTATGTTTACTTTGAGGAGAGTTGTAATACAGCCAACTTAAAATGGAGTTAATTATCAAAATTTCAGTTTCAGTATTTACACTTTGGAAATTGCCAAATGCTATAAAACCAATCTTGATTTATTGTTTTGTTGATTGTCTGGACTTAAGAAAGTGATGGTTAAAATGTAAATAATACAGAATGAACTTAAAACTGTATTGTGCTCATGTGTGTATTTATTTTTGAGAGGTGGGAGAATGGGAGAGAGACTTAAACATTTATCAATGCACGGTTGTTTCTAGGCATGATTTCTTAATTGGAACATTTGACAAATTAGAATGTGCCCAGAGACAGTAAAGAAGGGTAGTAATATCATGTCATAAAGAAAATTCTTTCCATCCAGTTGAGGGAACCAGGAATGATTTGCTTATAAAAGAGAAGGGGAGAGGAGACATGGTGACAGTTTTCAAAAGTCAAAGGATTATTCAAGTAGTATTCCCCAACCTCAATAAATATTAATTTTCCCCTATATATTTTTCTTGTAAAGAGTTTTTTGCATGTTTTCCCTTATTAGGTTGTAAAATTCTTAAAGAAAAAAATTGATTTTGCTTTTTTTACTTCAAAGGCATAATGAATATATTGCAAATCTAAGCTCAGATATATTTACTACCCATATGGCTATGCAAGTCACTTGATTCCTCAACTGCAAAATGGAGATAATAATAGCACCTATCTCATAGAGTTTTGGGGAGGATCAAGTAAAACATTATATTTCATATTTATTTTATGTTAATAACTATTTGTAAAGTTCTTAGCACAGTACCTGGCATATAATAGGTGTTTAACTCCTATTCTTCTTTTAATTAATTATTTAATAATAAAAATAAATTATTTTTTAATTCTTAATGCTTATTCACTTGACTTGAGAATATACACATGTTGAATTTTTGGGACATCAAGAATGTGAGATTTGCCCAGGATGGGTGGGTATGGATGGATTGCAACTTACTCTACTGGAAGGTATTCCTACATTGGTAAGATCATAGACCCATTGGAATTATGTGGAAGAAAATTAAGTGTATACTGATTAGAACTAGAAATGATATATCAAAGTTTCTTAGAAGTATGTTTCAGCTCAACATCAGGAAGGATTTTGTGACAGTTCAGAATTTTAAAAACTGAAATGGGTCACTTTTGGAAGTAGAAGGTTCCCAATTAGTGGAAGTGTTATAGTTGAAGCTTAGTGATCTCTTTTTGGGGAAGTTGTAAAGAGGATTCATGTTTCAGGTGTGGACTGGAATAGATGACCTTTAACTATCCTTTATGATAGGTTCTTAGATTCCATTAATATACTACCTTCATATTTGATACAGAAAGTATATTCTGAATTATCCATGTTCTTTTAATAATCTCTTTAAATGTTTTTTTCAAAGATATCTTTTAATTTCAATAAGGCATTTTAAAGTTTTTGGAAATTTAAGAACTATTGTCCCATGAGATGCTTTAATGTATGTAGGCTTTGTGTACAAGGTTAATCTTGAGATTTTTAGAAATATACCATAAAAACCAATGTCTTCACTTTCATTTTTTCACTCAAAAAATTTTTGTTGGTATTATCTATGAAGCACTTTACAAACAATAAAGTGATATATAGGCATGAGACATTGGTACTATTATTCTTATTTTCTCTATGCAAGACATTGTTATGGCTGCTATGTATGAAATGAAACGTATAAAAATGGGTCACATTCTCCCAAACGCTTATAATCTATTTAAAAAGGCATATGTATGAATACCTGTAATATCAGCCAGAAAGTGATCAGTTATGGAAAAGAGATAAAAAGTAAGGATAATGGCAGAGCAGAGGAAGGGGCCACTGTTGAAGGAATTATTGAGAAAACTTTTAGGAAATGGCATTTGGGTAATTGTTGATAGGAAGATATATAACTGAAAGGTATTTTGGTGGACTGAATAGCCAGCTATAGCATAAACAGAGAGGAAAGTGAAAAAGCACAGGGCTTATTTTGGGAAAAGGCAAAAATATTTCATATATGAATTGATATATAGTTTGTTTTGTTTTGGTAGAAATAGTGGTTTGTTATTATTATAAAGCTTATAGCTTAAATAACAAGCAACATTGAATATGGAGGGCTATAAATTAAACAAATCTCTGCAAACGCAATGTAGATATATTCTTTCCATTAGGTGGATATTGAAACCTGAATTTTTTATACAGACAAATTCAAGTTGACATTATATGTTGTATCAAATTATACCCTACGGTATGATATCAGGATTAAAAATATGTAGCAAAAAGCTAAAAAAGAGAATTGCATGACAGTGTGAAATGAACAAGAAAATGGACCTTGTACTTCTGGACAGATTTCAATTTAGATACAGGTAGATTGGACAAAAGACTACCATTACTCTGATTCATACCTCGGCTGTTTTAATCTGTCATGCTTTCTGCCTTCATCTTCAACTTGACCTGCTCTTTTATGTAGTCTCCAATCCCTTCCTCTATTTCACCTGTTCTTTCCTCATTCCAAAGCCTTTTGTGCCTTCTGCTCTGATGAGCCAGTTGTATTTAATTCTTTCCTTATAGAAGTTTCTTCATTTTATTATAATCTTTTCTATCTTTTTGCCTTCTATTCATCTATCTAAATTTGTATTTCCCCTATAGTCCCTCTGTCTGCTTGGGACAGTATCTGTCTTTGTTTGTCTCTGTATTTGTTTCTATTTCTGTCTCTTCCCTCCCCACCTATTCCTTTCCTTTGCTCAGCTTCTCATTTCCTTTTATCGATGGGAAACTTGAAGGGCTCTGGGGACTTTCAACAGTCATTCCATCCTTTGTGATTTTTCTTCATAACCTAGCACTCATGATACTTTCAAAATCCACTATTTTACCTTACTGCTTTTTATTTTAGACTGCTTTTGTCTTGGAGTGAAGACACGTGTGTATATGAGTATTATATTATATGTGTATAGTGGATGTATGTACATCTATATAAATAGATGCAAATTCATACATACATTTCATTTTGAAATTATTCACTTTCTTGACAATTTCAGTTGTTCTTTTTTTCTTCATTTGCCCTTTTTTATATATCATGGATGATTCTGGTAATTTTCTAAATCTCTTTGCATGTACCCAGGGCTGGTTTCTATGCAAAATTAATAATTGGACAAAATTGCCTATGAAAATATAAACTACCATATCATAAACAATATAAACAACAACATCAACAAAAAAAGTGTAACTGATACCACTCTAACACATTCCTCTTCCTGGAGGTAATTCTTTTAAAAAATGTTAACCTCGAGAGAGATGTTAAGATGGGGAAATATTTCTCTTTGTTCTTTGTCAAGTTCCACTATTTATACTTAATGTCACTTTTGCCAAGTATGTTTCTTTTCCCAACATCATTAGTCCTTTAAATATTTTTTTCTTTTAAATGAAAAACTTTACAAACATCAACAAATGTGAAATTTTAAATCTACAAATAACCAGATAGAAGACTTTATATGAATCTGAATGTCTATTGAGTATAATTTTTAAAATATATGTTAAATGAAATATATTTATGTATGCATATATGAAAATGTATTTATGTATATGGATGCATACATGTGTTATGTGTAAATGTTTTATGTATGTATATGTACACATGAACTGACAGTTAGAGAATGATGCAAACTAATTTCCTTATAGAAATAATATTGATAACTTTCACAACATATTTCAAATAACTCAACTTATAATATATATACATATATGTATCATAAACTCTTCTCAACCACTGAAATTAAGTTGATCATTTTAAGAAATTGGGCTTTTCAGATCATATATTTTTAGAAAACTCTTTTTCTCCAGCAAGATGGACGATTTACTTTTAAGTTCAAACTTTGCCTCAGATATCTAATAGCAGCATATATTTGGCAAAATCATATAATCTTCAGTTTCAATATTCTCTTCTGTAAAATTAAGGGATTGATGGCCTCTAAGTTTTCATCTAGCTCAAAATCTGTACTTTTATTATCTTGTTATTCACATTTTACATATGGGAAACTGAGATTCAGAAAAGTTAAATTAATTGTATATAGTCACATAACTAGTAAATGTAAAAGGTGAGATTTATACCAGGCTTAATGAAAAAATGTAATGCTTTTGTGACATCTCTCTCTGGATATATCATCTACAAAATGAGCGAATTGAATTAAATGACATCAAGGTCCTTTCTAGAGCTCAGCCAATAATCCTGATAGTAAAATATTGAGATTTCATAATTATACCTGGATTTGCTTTATCTTGTAGAATTGAACCTTTTTTTAATACCAGAACCATATCTGATATTATAGTAAAGCATTAAAGTACATATGAAGTTAAATGCATAATGCAACAAATGATCAATTCATTCAATGTGTGATGAACCAAACAATTAAAAGAAAACTTTTTTTTGAGAAATCCATTTTAACCCTTTTTTGTCATTTCATATTGGATCCATAGATATTTATTTAAACTGTATATTTTTGTTGTAGAACCAACCAGATTTCTTTGATTTCATTCATATATTATTTCTCAGGTGTTTTGCTAAATAAATTTTTGATGAGTGATATAAGGAAAGTGGTGTATTAGTATCAACTGCCTGAGAGTAAGCACTTAATAAATGCATTTTCTCCTTCCTTCTTTCCTTCATTCCTTTGTTTCTTTGTTCCTTCCTTGAAAGATGTTATCTTTAATGGATATTTGGAGTTTGCTCACTAAAAGCTCTATGATGATAAAATTCCAAATTACACACATGATTTTAGTTCTCATTTTTGATGATTGATCTTGTTTTCAGTTTTCTTATGAATCTTTTCAATAGAGAGTAAATACTCTTGGGCTACTGTGGAATACTATCATTAGAGAATTTCAGGATACTAGATTACCATAAACATTGTAAAATGAATTTATTCACATCTAATGTTGAATTAAATTAATTTTTTTTAATTTTAGCATTAAAAAGTATTATTCAGTAGTTTAAAAAAAACTTTTAGGGGCAAGTAGGTGATTCAGTGGATAGAGAGCCAGACATAGAGATGGATGATTCTGATTTGGACCCCTTACTTCCTAACTGTGTGACCCTGAGCAAGTGTCTTAACATCAAATGCCTAGCAGATATACTATTCTTCTGCTTCAGAATTAAAGCTTGAATTGATTCTAAGACAGAAGGCAAGGGTTTAAAAAAACAGCATTTGAAAATTTTAAATGTAGACAAAAAAGTTTACAAATGATTACAGATTTACATTATATTTAAAACCACATGGTATACACGAATATTTTGGTAGTGAAGTTAGCAAGCATTTAAGTGTCTTCTATATACCAGGCCCTGTGCTAAATGCCAGAGATAAAAAGAAAGACAAATAAAAATATAAATCAAATTAAAGCAATACCAAAAAAATGCCATCCCTGTTCTCTAAGTCTAATATGCAAAGATCTCTGTAGAAACAGGATAAACTAGAAATAATCTTGGAAGACAAGATAAATAAAGATCTGAAAATAATTTTTAAAGAAGCTGGGACTTTAGCCTAGACTTGAAGGAATATATAGTATACTAAAAGAGCATTATTTAAGGAATCAGAAGACTTGAGTTTTAGTCCTAACTCCAACCCTAACTAGCCACATGGCCTGGGCAAGTCATTTCCTTTTTCCTTGCTTCAGTTTCCTTATTTGGGAAATGAGAGAGTTACATTAGCTAGTGTTTGATAGCCTTTCCAATTACAATTTTCTAAATATTGAAGGCCTAAGTATATAAATGTGAATAAAATATAGTTATTTTATTTATTTAATATATATATATATATATATATATATATAATATAGATATATTTAATAGTTGCTAGAA
>NC_058133.1:88349679-88460448 GCF_016433145.1 Gracilinanus agilis | reverse complement strand
CCATAATGCAGTGTTAGCAAGGCATATCATAGGAATGAGAATTAAGAAGTTTGTAAATTATTATAATTAGTACAATGATTCCTAAACTTTTTGGTGTCATGGACCTCTTTGGAAGTCTGATGAAAGCTGATGGACAATTTCTCAAAAATGTTTTAAAATACATTTAATAGGGGGCAGCTGGGTAGCTCAGTAGATTGAGAGCCAGGCCTAGAGACGGGAGGTCCTAGGTTCAAATCCGGCCTCAGACGCTTCCCAGCTGTGTGACCCTGGGCAAGTCACTTAACCCCCATTGCCCACCCTTACCACTCTTCCACCTAGGAGCCAATACACAGAAGTTAAGGGTTTTAAAGAAAAAAAACCAAATAAAATACATTTAATAAAACATATAGGATTGCAAAGGAAACCAATTATATAGAAATACAATTATCAAGATATTTAAAAGTTCATCGTTTCAGTCTCTCTATTAGCCTAGCATCCACCTTTACTCCTTTCCCCCAGTATAATAGATGGGAAAAACAAGTATCAGAGAAATTGGGTAATTAATGAAAAAATAATTATAATTTAAATTTCTAATGTAAAATAAAGAGCATCAGAACCCATATGTATTCAGATCATTGTCATGGACTACTTTATATAGGTGGCTCCTTTTCATTTACTAGGTATGCCAATTAAAGCTTGTATTTTAAAATTATGATCTTAAAATTGTTTTGATATGAATATTCCAATATAGTTTATTTCCTTTGTAATCCTATACATATTATTTTATGCATTTAAAAACATTTTGAGAAGGGATTACCATACTGCAATTCAAATATCAGTCACCAGATGGCGGTAGCTCATTATTGATATTTTTACCCCTTCCCCAACCATCCTTTCTTCTGCTCATTGAGTGAGTGGCGGGGGCTATGGCAAAGTAGGGAAAGACTAGCTAGAGTGATAAATGGTGGAGAATATACCTAGATATCTCTATGGTTGCTCTGATGATTGGGAACCCTAAAACAGGAAGGAACCTTGAAATACTGGTAAATTAGACACACCATTGATTGGGTTAGTATTCCTGTTGGTATATTACATTTTTTTTACCAAAGTCAAAGGCAGGGTGACATTGGATTGCAGACTGGCTTTATTCAGAAATATTTTGATAATCAACTTGAGGACAGTGAAATGAGTTATGTTCACTAATGTTCTGGTATAATGAGAAGGAAAAAAAATCAGAAATACCAATACCTCCCTTGCCAGAAATGTTTCATTTTAGATAATACTCCTGCTATTAAAGCAGGAAAACCACAAGTTTTCCAAAAATGAATTAATCCTTTCATAATATGTTAGTATTGTAGCAGTTTAAAACTTGAAAGAAATATAAGCAGGTTTATGCTTTTTGCCAATGGTATCTTCAACTCCAAGTCACACAGAAATGTGTTATAGACCAAGAATGAATTTCATTACTAAACCAAATTAAGTGAATTAGTTGAAATCAAGGAGCTACTAAAATAGGAAAGAAAAATGGAAGAAACTGAAGTTATTGGATATATTATTAACATAATATTAATATTTAATTAAAATAAATTTAATCAATCAACAATTTAATTAATAATTAATATTAATACATTAAAAGTGTTGTAGACTAAGAATAAATGTCATTCCTAAACCCAATTAAGTGAATTAGTTGAAATCAAGGAGCTACTAAAATAGGAAAGAAAAGAAGAAACTGAGGCTATTGGATATATTAATTTAGTGAAAATTTCAGAAATTTTCACATATAATGAAAAGGATAAAAAAATCAATAACACATAATTTTGAAAAAGGAGATGGGCATACCTGACTGAAATTTTAAGAAACTCATTTCAAATTTGATGGCATGAATCTAATCAGACAGCAAAGTTTATCAAAAGATTAATTTTTTAAAGTGTCACTTGCTATTGTCCTCATGAATGAACATTATTTTCCATGATATTTGGCAATAGAATGCTAGAACATTTTGTTCCCCTATGGAAAGTGTTCTCTTTTAAAACATACCACTAACACAATAATGATAGGAAAATTTGGTGTAGATATGAGCACTTCTAGGAAGATAATTTAATCTTCTTATGATTCTCCCTATCCTTTAACTCATTATCATCTGTACTTCCAAAGGGATCATATAAGAACCTTTTTTTAATCACTTTAAATAATATATATGCCATGAACTTTACATGTGGCTCTGCTGAACAGCATATTAAGAACATTCTTAATCTTGTAGAATCTTTCTCCAGGATATGATAATATCCCTTGGACTCAAGTATAAAATTCTTAATATATATTAAGTGAAAAAAGATGAAAAGATTTAAGCTTGAATTTAGAAGCCAAATTGACCAGTGGGCAAAGTCAATACTTATATGAATAACTTGGTTTCCTCTAAGCAAGACACTTTGATTAAGAAATTATTAATGTGAAAGCTATGACCATATATGTAAAGAGATTTTTTTGACAACCTGAATTTAAAGTTCAGCGGGAAGAACATGATTAAAGTAATTAACACCTATGTGTTACCAGCCTTAACATATACTGTCAGAACTTTAAATGGACCATAGCAGATTTGGAGAGTATCCTAATAAAAATCCATTTGGTAGTAATGAAACACAGGGCTAATTACTTTGAAACAACTATAGAATGATTAATGATAATTCATCACAAGAAAGGGAAAGGGATGAATGAATCTGAAGGCAGAGCACTTCTGTCTAGAAGTAGCCAGTGGATATAGTGGACCTTGTGAGATAGTTTCTTACTAAATTATCAATCAATTAAGATGGCCCTAGGTCAAGCTCCAAAGATAAATTCCACAAAAACTGGGGAGATAAAATTTTGGGAAGAATTCTGAATGCAAAATTCTCAAAGATTGATAAGTGTTCTCAAAATCCATGGAATGCAGATGAAAAACATTTGAAACATTTTTGGAATATTACTTGAAAATCAGCTATAAAGTCTGAAAATGGGTACATATCATTGTATCTGTAAATTGTTAACCCAAAGTTAACCTCTGGATGAAACATATGAAGTAGTTGAGATGTAAGAGTTCAAGCAAAATGATCTTTCCTGAGCATTTGTATTTAACTAAACCAAAGTATGATAACAAAAAAAGCTCTGTCAGTAACTTCTTTTTCTATTAGAATTCTAAGCAGACCTATGTGCCTGGGGAAGTGAACTGTCAGTTCCTTACAGAGATACTACTGTTCATTACTGTTCCATATAACATTGATCCAAACAATTTATTACATATGTAATATATATCATATATGATATATATGATATATATGTGCATATTTAGCAAATGACAACCTCTAAAATATATTTAGTGGACAAAATTAAATTGATATGGGAACAAGCTGATGTACATATCATCCCTATTGCTCTGTCTACTACTAGAATTGTAATGGGGGTGTTTTTAATGAATCCACAAAAGAAAAATGTATATCCTAATGCCATTATTCAACTAAAAAAGCAGCAATTTTTATTCAACCATACAATAGTCCATTTAACATTGATTATAAAATAATATCCACAGGATAGCAACTTGCCTCTGGATTTTTTCCTCTGAACTTCATTGAACAGGATGAGAAACATCAGTTAATGTAATAATTATATAATAAATATTATAATAGTAATATGTCACCATATTTAACTCATAGTTTGTAAACTATTTGGAATAAGATGTTATCAAATTATACAGAACTAGTAGAAGAAATCAAAATTAGGCAGGGACAGGACAAGACACATATAATCATCACCATCCTGCTTATTGTTGATGTTCAGAAGATGTTTTCAGGACATTTATAGAATATGAACCTATACCTGAAAACCTGCAACTAGTTACAAATATAATCATTTTATTAACCTACATAATCATCTGCTAAAAACTAACCATAAAAAGAGGTTAGCCATTTATCCCAGTATTATCTCTACCTGAATTCTTATCAAATGTAAAAATGACAATAAAAAGTAATCCTGAAAAAGGAATAGAATAGTAAGCACAGTATTCTGAAAACTATAACACTATATTTCATTGTTATTTATCTATCCTTAAAGGTATGTGCTAACATTAAAGTTTCCTGGAAACACATTTGAGCCTGGAATCTTGGCATGCCCAAGGACTACATTATAAGCTACCAATAACCTCTGTGTTATAATACCCATGTGTTCTTTGGTATCCTAGGGATTAGAAGTGTTTGTACTTTTGAGTTCATTTATTCTCTGCTCTCTTTAAAACATAGGGGTTAGCAACATGTGAAACTTTAGTTTAGCTGGTTCTTCCTTCTTAAACTATTAAACCTTTATTTACTTACCTAATACTAAAATCTTTCTTTTTCTGTCTTTCTTTAGCTTGCGCAAAGGTCTCTTGAAATAGCCTCTCCATATAATTTTCTTCCTTTTTTATTCATCATCACATCATCATCATCATCATCATCATCATTGCTAACATTTCTATAGCCCTTTGATGTTTTCAAAGTTCTTTACAAATACAATCTCATTCTATCATCACAAGAACTAGAAGGTAGGAGGTTTTTTCACATATGTTTATTTATTTTGTTAAATTTCCAAATTACATGAAAAATTTTAACATTCATTTTTTTTAAATTGAGTTCCAATTCTATCCTTCCCTTCTACTCTTCTTCCCTCTTTATCAAGGCAAGCGATTTTATATCAGTTATGCAATTGTAGTCATTCTAGACATATTTCCATATCAGAGATGTTACAAAAGAAAAAAAGATAAAAATGAATAAAAAAGAAAGTGAAAAAATGCTTCAGTCTTCATTCAGAGTTCATTAGTTCTCTCTCTGGAGGTCGATGATATTTTTCATTATGAGTAGTAGTTGCTATTGTTCTCCCTATTTTATAGGTGAGGAAACTGAAGCAAATGGGGGCCAAATGACTTACCTACAGCCATACAGATAACAAGAGTTTGAGACTGGATTTGAACTCAGATATTTCTCACTCCAGGTCCAACACTCTGTCCACTTTGCCACCTAGCATCCTAAACACGTTCTTTCTAGTTTAGAGACTTTGAGACTTTGCTTTGAGACTAAGCAATCTTCAACCTCTCTGTCCATGCTTTTCTTTAGACTTTAAAGTTTTGATGATTACTAAATCCAGCCTGACCATTTTGCTTGAGAAGGAAGCTTCCTTGGTGTGATCTCAAATCCCCCTTCTCAACACTGCTGGCTCATGCTTTTCTAGAGACCAGCTTCACAAATAACAATGATAAAACTCTTAACTCCTACAAATGCTCTTTCCCACTTTGCAATTTGGGGTTTTATCAGGACCAAAGTGCTTCAAATAGTTAGCTTTTTATATTTTGATTATGGGAAAAGACAAAAAAAAAACCAAACTTAGAGTTGTTTTTCTTTTTCTTTTTCATGATTCAAGATGATAATTTTCTCCTGCTATCCTTCAATTTTTATAAATCTTGCAAACTATATGTCAATATAATTTTTAATAATAATTTTTCTGACATTTTGCTATCCATATTCTCTCCCTTTCTCCTCCCCCTCTTCAAGACATCAGGTATAATATAGTTTGTACATGTCTTATTATACAATATGTATTTCCATGTTTATCATGTGAAAGAATCCACACATCTTTTACACTAGAGAAAAGTTCATGAAATAAATAAAGTGAAGAATGGTATGCTTCAATCTGCATGTGTACTGGTAGTTCCTTCTATGGTAGTGGATAACCTTTTTCATCATGAATCCTTTGGATCAGTCTTAGATGACTGTATTGATGATGAGAGTTATCATTCATGGTGATTATTGTACATCATTGCTGTTACTGTAAAACATTCTTCTGGTTCTGCTCACTTCACTTTGCATCACTTCATATAAATCTTTACTGGTACTTTTGTGATCATCTTTTTCATAATTTCTTATGCCTCAATCATATGCCACAACTTGTTCAGCCATTCCCCATCTTTCAATCCCTTTTTGTTTATTCCACTTGTAATTGATGTTACTCTACGGGCTTTGTTTGGGAGAGGCAGCAGGGATGGTTTTGAAATGGAAAGAGAAAACGGAGGTTCCTTTGCCACTGATTAGCTGTGTGGACTTGAGGAAGCCTTGTTTATCTCACCCTCAGGTTCCTTAACTAAAAATGATAGTTTTACTCATTTTACCAAAAAGTGTTTATTAAGTACCCAATATATGCCAAGTTTTGAAGATATGAAAAAAAAAGTAAAAATAAAATAAGGAATTTGGATTATATTCAGTGTAAATGACGTGCATATAAAATAATTAGTATGGAGGAAGTAGCTTTAAAAATTAAAAGTATTCTCATTTTACATATATGTATAGATAGATATACACATACATACACACCATATGTATTGTGTTTACATATCAATCAATTATCTCTCTTCTCTCTTTATCTGCCTCTCTCCTGCCCTCCCACCTTCCTTAGCTTTCTCATCTCTCACTTTTTTCTCCCTTCTCTCTCCTGCTTCTAACCTCCTTTGTGAATGTTATTAATAATGTTTTTACTCTGTCAAAGGATATGTACAGTCTACTGACCTCTTGGGTAAGGCTCCAAATTGTTTTCCAAAATGGCTGAACTAAATCAAAGCTCCCAAAATACTGTATGAGTGTCCCTGACCTCCTCTTGCATCTCCAGAAATGCCTATTTTCTCATACTGTCCTTTTTCCTCATCTTTTGGGCATGAAGTAGAATCTCAGAGAGGTTTTCATCTGCAATTCTTATATTGCTAGTGACTTGATATTTTTTCCCGTTGTTATTTATAGTTTTGAGACTGCCTATAATATCTTTTAGCCACTGATCTCCTGGGGATCCAGGAGGGCTTCTGTCAAAATGATGCAGTTTTCCTGTGACAAACATATTATTTTCCTACTGATAAGCTAAAGAGGTATTTTAGTTGAGAGGCACAGCCATAGAACAGAGTACTTCTGTTCCAGAGAAGAAACAAGTACAAAATTAGCCTAATCTCATTTCTTTGGTTCCAGAATAATAGGGATATAAAAGCTTGTTACTAGAATGTAGGTACTCCTCATGCATGTGTAGGACAATAGAATATATCACATATGTAGAGATCTAATGGATGCCAGTTTGTAACTATAGTGTAGTGGAATGAAACTAAATTTTGAATGAACCTTGGATTCTGTTTTCTGCTCTGATACATTTAACCCTCCAGGGATCCAGTTTCTTTATCTGTGAATAAAAAATGTGACTGTAACACTTTAAAGACCCCTCCTACTTAAAAATGTTTTAAATAATGTTAAAAAACCCCAAATTAAAATAACAAAATTCCCAGAGTTCCAACATATTGTTGTTTCTAATGTTGATAAATACTTTACACATAATAAATGTTATGTAGCAAATATGCTAAACATGATACATGTGTATAGCAAAATGCTACAAATGATAAACATATTTAGATTTTATTTGTAATCAATAAGTAGTTATATCTTGTCAGTTATCTCTCTAAGCATAAAATGATGACAATAGAAGAAAAATAAAGGACTTTTATAAGCCCAAATATTAAAAAAATAATTAGACTGACACCTTAGTAGACCTGGTCTTATGAATTATGGATGGTGATATTAAGATTTTGCTATACAGTGTTTTAGTTTGAGGTGAGGAAGTGGATAATTCAACCATTATTATACTTCTGTCAAATAATATGGAATTTACCTAAGGTTTGGCTTCAGAGAAAGCTCTCCATATTCAAAGATTTCTTGCCGTTCCTAAGAATTTCCAGTGCAGATGTCTGACCACAAGCAGAGTTAGATGGTACTTTGGTACTGTGTTCTCCAAAGATATTCATAAGGAAAATAGCCTTGGATGTCATGAATTATTCCACTTATTTTGTTTTGCTTTAAACATGAATGACTCTAGGGATGGTGAGGTAAAAAGAGACATTTAAAACAATATCTCCTACCTATTCAGGAAAACTTTTGAGTAGTTTTTGTAAAATATATATAGTATAACATAATGTTGCAAAGATCTAGATATCTTGCTTAGCTTAACTGATTTTATGGAGTAAGAATGCAAGAAATTTCCAAATTCTTAAAAAAAGATTTGGTTTCTTATGAATGCTATTATATTTGACGCTGTAAGAATGGATTTTTGTGCAGAAGAAATAGAACCAAAAGAGGAGAAGGAATGGTTTTGTGGGCCATTTGTTTCATGGCAGTTTTAAGTTATTAGTTTATAAAATTAGTAATTTTTAAATGGAAACAACTTGACCAAAAATCCATCCTTACAATCAATGATTATGAATATATTCCTGTATTTGATATAATGTTCATAGATAAAATTTAGTAGCATTTCAGTTAGAATATTATGTTTCCTTTTATAATTAAGGAATGATGAGGCTGAAAAATTAAAAATACTGAATAGTTGAAAAGTAAATTAATTTAATGTTACAAAAAATCTGCTAAGATATGCTGAGTTATAAATAATTCAGTAAAGTTTATAATTTCAAGAAATCTCATGCAACTCGTCTAAAAGTTTAGGAAATAGTAAATCTCCTCGATTTATTTTCTTTACAAGTGAATTTATTTATAATATTAGAATGCTAATCATACTCTAATTTGCCCTAAACCCTAAATTACATTTATCCAGGAGGAATTCTTTACAATTACATTTATATATGGTGAACCATCTGTCACAAATGTTATTGTTTCCTGTGGCCTTTTATTAGCAGTCCCTATAGATTCTCAAGTATTTATATCACCCTCAAAAAAAAGCATTTTCACAAAATAAAATAGATGAATTGACAGAATGAATAATTAATCGTAACTCCTTTAAAATTATGGCATGATACTAATTTTTAATTTTAATGCTTAGTTGCAACAGAAAATTTCACAATTGAATTGGTTGTTTCATAAAATTAGATTATGATCTTTTGTCAATAATCTAATATTTAAAAGTAACTATTCTAAAGAAGAAAATATGGGATGTATTAATTTAGTATTCAATAATTTCTCCATCTCATTGCTCATTGGGATAAATGAAAATCCCATACATTTCTAAACTTAATTTAATTTATAGGCTTTATTATCTCTACCTGACTTCTACCAGAGATGCAAATAGCAAAATTTACTAACTTGAATTTTGGCTTTTTTTCCTTCATACACCAAGTTGAGTTCAAGTTAAAAGTAAACAGCTATGTCTGGTTTGACCAAAGAGGGAGAGGGAGAATTGATTCATTAAGAAAGAATAAAAACCAAGACAGGATAAGTTCATTTTGAAACCTTCTAAGATTCTAGAAGACTATTGAAAAAGTATGTTCAATCTATTACTATTAAAATGTAATTTGCATGGAAAGTGTTAATTATAATAGTGCTTTTATCATACCTTTATTGGGCTTATATTTTCCTCACATTTAGAAGTTATTATTTATTTTATCCTTAATCAGAAAATATCACTTTGGTCCCAACTTAGATTTCCATTTAAAATGTCTGAATCAATGCTACAAATAGTTGAATACTGATAATGTTTGAATTATTGGAGAAGGAATTTTCATGAATCATAATGATAGGAAATATTTTATGCTGGTATTCAGAGTATGTATACTTTTGGCCTTTAAACAGAATAGATTTAAATTTCAAAAATTTTATATAATATTGCATATTATATAACATTATATAACAATATATACCAATAAATATATAACTATATATACCAATAAATATATATATTTATATATAACAATAAATATATATAAAAATAAATAATAAATATATTTGTCTAAACTGTTTTATTCTGACTAATATAAACATTCCAATCAACTACAAAGGACTTATGAAGAAAAATGCTATCTACATCTAGAGAAATAATGAATATATTAAAGTATGTATGTTATGGTTCCACATATTTCCCTATATCTGTCTATCTATCAAATGTTGGATTGGGAGAGAGGGAAACAACTTGAAACTCAAAATGTAACAAAAAATTAAATAATTTTTAATTAAAAAAGAATGTTGTAAAAATGTTTAGTTAATGTACTAATTATTCTACTGGGTAGAATCCTGAGAAAATGATTTGAAAAATCCAATGCCTATTTATATTTAACTTCAGTCTTTCCCAGAAAGAGTATCTTGTTTTATTATTTATTTAATATTGACAAAAATGATATGGCCAGTGCTATTAAATTTTATGATGATTTTAGTTAATACCTGGGAGTTACTTTGCTATTATAATTTGATCTTTTTAATGTATTCTCCATTATACCTCCAGAAAGAACATTACCTTGATTAATATTCTGAACAACTAATTTACTGAGTGGCCATGCACAATATTTTGCAATTTATCACGGTATGACTAAGGAGATTTTAAAATATAGTTGAATATTTCCTGACTCACCTCATGTTAAATGATATATGGATCTTTCTGGAATAGGGTAGCATAGGGTATGGAGGCTTACAAAAATCAAATAAAGGGGTAAAAGGAGCCAGTTTCATTATTTAATGTAGACGAACTGACATGTAGGAGCCAGAATAACTAGGAATGCCCCAACATGAGAGGCTTCTGCTTCTCATACCTCTTTGACAGGAGGAAGGCTAAAGTTCTCCCTCTACCACTAAAAAGAATTTTGTTCTAGGACTAACTCAAGTTCATGACTGGTTCACAGCACTCCTTTATACTTGAAATTCCCTTTAAAATAGAACAGCATTTAAGGGGAGCATACAGAGAAGAGTTCTAATGGATAGCAAAGAGCACATATATACTGGTATATATTTGGTTTTCTGGAAAAAGGTTTCTGAAACTACAAGGTTGCTTCAGGAAACCAGATAGCTCATGGAGAAGATCCTAGATCTAGATCATCTGGATCAGTGATTCCCAAAGTGGGTGCCACCGCCCCCTGGTGGGTGCTGCAGCGATCTAGGGGAGCGGTGATGGCCACAGGTGCATTTATCTTTCTTATTAATTGCTATTAAAATAAAAAAAAATTAATTTCCAGGGGGCTAAGTAATATTTTTTCTGGAAAGGGTATGGTAGGCCAAAAAAGTTTGGGAACCACTGATCTAGATCAAGAAGTAGAATCCCTGGAGAAAGCCCAGAACTGAGAGAACTAAGCTGAGAGAACCAAGGAGCAAATGAATATTTTGTGTTTCCCTAATACCATGACTTAAAGGGACTGTAATTCTACTTACATTCTTAGTGATTGAAGTCTTCCTCCACTTTGAAGTAGGAGTAGGATTAGAACTTTCTTTCTGTATGACTGTATGGAGAAAAAAAAAACAAGATTAACCCTGGTAAACTCAGAAGGCTTTCCTGGGGCTCCAGACAATAGGTTAGCTACACTTTGTTAATCTGTTGAACATTTGTGAAGCAGCTACTATGTGCCAGAATCCACCCTAAGTGCTAGGGGTATAAAGAAAGGCAAAAGTTCATTTTTGGTCTCAAGGAGTTCACTAATCTTATTAAATCTGAATTTCCAGAGGAAGATAAAGAATACTCCTTGAAGAAAAAAAACAATAGTTTAAAAGTATAATACGAATTTCATGACTGTGAATTTGTTATGTTTGGAAGCTGATGACTGATCATCTTTAAAGTAATACAATTTAATTTAAGTAAAATTTCCCTCTAGTTTGTTAGTGTAAGATCACGTGTATATGCCTAAATAAAAATAATATTGAAAGTCATTTGACAGTTTTATTGCTTGAACATGATCGGAGTTTATTTCTAATTTTGGGTTTAATTTTGAACCCTACAGATTAGTAGCAAAGAGAACAAAGAGAAGAAATCTATAAGGGTAAGGAAAAGCCCTCCAATACATGCCACATAAGGTTGAAGGAAATGGACATTTTGGGTGATGAAGTAAATAGAGCAGTAAGTCTGGAGTCAGGGAGAATTTCCAATTCAGTATAGGACACAGTGTTGAGACTAGCTAACATGACAAAAAAGGAAGATGATAAATGTGGAAGAGGGTATGGAAAAACTGGGACACCATTACACTGTTGATGGAGGTGTGAATAGCTACAATTATTTTGGACAGCAGTCTAGAACTATGCCCAAAGGGGTATAAAATTGTGCATACCTGGAAATAACTGTACTAGAAATAACTTTTGTATCCCAAAAAGATTAAAGATAGGAGGAAAGGACCTACCTCTACAAAATATTTATAACAGTTCTTTTTGTGGTGACACAGAACTGGAAACTGAAGGAATGTTCATCAATTGGGGAATGGCTAAACAAGTTGTAGTATATATGAGAGTAATGAAATACTATCCTGACATAAGAAATGACAAAATGATGACAAAAAAAACAAAAAACTAGGAAGACCATGCAAAGTGAACCAGGAGAACCTTGTACACAGCAACTATAGTGTATGATGATCAACAGTGAAAGACTTGGGTATTATTAATGAAGCAAGGATCCAGGACAGCTCCAAAGGATTCATGATGAAAAAGAAAATCCTCTACCATAGAAGGAACTGATGGAGTCTGAATACAGATTGAAGCATATCATTCTTCATTTTATTTTCTCCATTAATTTTTCTCTAGTGTAAGAAATATGTCTTGTTTCACATGATGAATGTGGAAATATGTATTGAATGATAACATATATATATACATATATATATATATATATATATAACTTATTTTACTTACCTTCTTGGGGAGGGTGGTAGTGGGAGAGAACATGGATTGAAAAACATCAGAAAATGATTATTAAAAATTGTATTGAAATGAAATCTGGAAAAAATAAAAGTTTCTCTGTGACCCAGGACAAGTCACAAAATCATTGCCTGCCTCTGGGTCTTCTTTAAAATGAGGATTTTAACAACACCTATCTTCTGGAGTTATTTGAGGATAAAAAGAGATATTTGTAAAATACTTTGCAAACCTTTAAGTGCTAGATAAATTCTTTGATTGTGATGATAATGATTTTATCTTGAAGAAAAGAAGACAGAAAATGCTATCACTATTCTCAAATATTTGAAAGACTTCCAAGTGAAGAGTTATCCATTTTTATGCTTGGTCCTAGAAAATAAAACCAGGCACTGGTGGAAATTATTTTTAAAAACAAACTTTACACTTAATATAAGGGGAATAATATTCCCCAAAATGACAGCTATTGCAGCCTTGGGTGTTAGTGGCATACCCAGTTCACTGGAGATCTTCAGGCCAAAGCTGATTTCTTCTTTTTGGGATGTTGTCGAGAAGATTCAGCTTCAATTCACAGTTGGACAAGTTAGCCTCAGAGCTTCATTCCAACTCTCCGATTCTGATTTCATTCTGTAATTTTTGAAAATAACAAAATTAAAATAAGAGAAAGTTTAATTTAGAAGTTTGGCTTTTCTATTATGTGAACAAAGACATTTTTAATAATGATGGTTTTAATTCAAGATGTGGGAGTTATAAAACAGAGCCTTTCCTTGCAAGATAAGATTAATTAGGATGATGATTGGGATCCGTACTAATAGGAACCTGTAGCATCCCTTTATTCTACCATGTAGTTACATTCAGGCAGACTAGTGGGTGGCAAGCAGTTTTTAAGCTTTATTTTGCCTTTTTATGTCTTTTTTATCTCCTTTCGGCTTGCCCCTTACTTTGCTTAAATCAAATTTCAGCTGGAATAGAAGAAAACAAAATATGTTTAGGTTACTAAACAGCATTATTTGCCTTGAACCCACATTACCCAAGGGATGAGTCGTAGTAGCGAACTCCTATGATCTTAAAATCCAACTGTTATTTTAAACATTAATTTATTAATTAGTAGTTTTATGGACTTTAATTTTCATATCTATAAACTTAGACCATCTTTCACTTGAATAAGAATCCCCTTGGCAAACTGAGACTTAAAGACTTAATGATGGAAAATTCATTATCTACAATAACAAATATGTAACATACAAAAGCCAATAACATCTCCAGATAGCTCTATTTTAAAGGAATTTACCTAATGTTGAGTCAAAATATTATTTCCTTTGTATTTTTCATTAATTACTAAAATTTTATCAAATATCTCAATCAACTTAGCTCAGAGCTCCCCAAAAGTTCATCCAAATATTATTTATTTTACAAACTAGATAAATCTGCTTTCCCAAATAGTAGTTATCCATATTGTTCTCTATTAAATACAAATTTATTTGGAATAAATATTAGCTACTGAATATATAATTTATTACTAACCAATTACATCAAAAGCAAAACGTAATTATATGTAATGTTTTGTTTTTTAAAATGATCACAACCAGAGTCACCTCTACCCTTCTTTGTAACTATAGATGTGTTCTTCCCTTCTCAAAACATAATTTCACAACTTCAGTTCATTCAGGATAATGCTTCCTCATATGAATACTCTTTATTGTCCCAATAACATAAATGAGATAGTATTTTTATTTTATTTTATTATTTTATTAAAACCTTGTGTATTGGCTCCAAGGCAGAAGAGTGGTAAGGGCTAGGCAATGGGGGTTAAGTGACTTGCCCAGGGTCACACAGCTGGGAAGTGTCTGAGGCCAGATTTGAACCTAGGACCTCCCATCTCTAGGCTTTGTTTTCAATCCACTGAGCTATCCAGCTGCCCCCTAGAGATAGTATTTTTATAAAGAAATGAGTCCTCATATTTTTTCCCTTGGCACATCATTCATTCTCTCTGTCTCATTATAATGGGAACAGATTTCCTTGATCACTTCTTATAGAAGGATAATTTCAACTATAATTCTGGTTTTTTTACATAGACAGTTCAAATTGTATGTTTCTTCAGTCTATTCATAGCTTTTTTCAGAACTTCCTTTTAAATTTTTAGTGCCTTTATTTATATTTCCTAGTAGTGTGACATTGGACAAATTTTGTCTTTGTATCCCTGCTGCCTAGCACTGGAACTTTGTGTAAGGGAGGCACATAAGGGTTGTTGAATTGAAAAGAATTGTATAAATCTGATATTTTATACAGTCTTATTAGATTTTCTTTATGGAAAGAATGAATTCTGAACACAGAGGTAGGAGTTATATAAGAAACTCCTTCAGTTATCATACCAGAGAAACCAACTTTACTGCAGGAAGAATTACACTCACTCAGTTAAATACAAATAAATAATTTTTAAAACTTTTTTAAACCTAAATTTACTTATTTATTTAGAATATTTTTCTATGGTTACATGATTCATGATTTTTCCCACCCCACTTTTTGAGCTGACAAGCAATTCCACTGGATTATACATATATCATTTTTCAGAAACTATTTCCTTGTTATTCATATTTACAAGTGATCTTTTAATAACAAAACTCCAATCATATCCCTGTTGAACCACATGATCGATCATATGTTTTTCTTCTACATTTCTATTCTCACAGTTCTTTCTCTGGATGAGGATAGGATCTTTCTCATAAATTTTAAGCAAATTAACTTGTTTATGCAAATTAGGTTATTAATCATTTTAAAATATATGGTTATTTGTAATCACTCCAAATTCTTTTTAATGGCAAGTTCCACAATATAAATAAAACACACATAAAGTTATAAAAGTTCTGATTAAAAGTAAAAGTTAACTTTTTACTAAGTAATGTGAAGTATATGCATATTCCTTTATATTTATTGAAATTAAGCTAAATAATGATTTCTGTTTACGTTTTTTTTCTATTCCAACTAGGTTTGTTTCCCAAATTTTGTTTCTCTCAAATCTGTCCATAGGACTTAGTGAAATGCTTTGTACAACAGGTGATCATTAAATTAAAGATCTGGAAATTGAGAAAACCTTTTCGGTCTGCAGTTATTTATTATCATGCAGCCTCCATCTCTTTTTCCAACTTCAAGATTCTGAAAATATTGCCTCCAAAGACTTAGTAGTCAGAGAGAATTCTCCATTGGAGCCTCCAGTAGGGGATAAAATCAACTTCTTTCACATCTACAGAATTCTTTCCTGTATAAGCTTATTGAATTTCTGGCCTGCCTCGGGTCTATAGTTGAGAGAATCAAGGCTCTAATTTAACTTTAAAAAGTTCACACTGATAAATTTACTCGACATTACAGGCAAACATGCTCAACATTTATATTTGGAGACAAGAAAAAGCAGATGTATCACTCATCGAGAATGCTGGTATAGAAATAAAAAGAGGAAGAACAGAGAATGAGAAAGGCTAATGGATAAGGTAATAGAAGGAGTCTGGTTATCTAGACAAGGGAACAAAATTAAACCTAAATTACATTCTCTAGCCGCATCTTCAGCAGTTTTATCTAGTCTGTTTCTCTTGCAAACAGAGAATAAGGGATAGGGGAAAGGGACTGGTCAGAAATCTTTGGATCTCTCCCTCAGAGATGGCTGTGGGAACTATGTATTTGGTATAGACATTCATCCAAATAACAAGTGAAGATTCTTGAGAATTGAATAAACATATTTTGTTGATTCCTAATTTCCATAAACCTATCAATACATCAGAAAATACATGCGATGCCTAAAGAAAAAATAACTATTGTATATGGACTTGAAAATTCAAATTCTTGATGATTAAAAAAAAACTTTTAGTCTTTCATTATTCATTAGCTTTTTATGAAAGTCAGATTTATTGGCTTCCTGTTGAAATGGACACTGTTAAGAGAGGAAGGTTTTATTACAACGATTTCAGTTTGAGCCATTTACCTTTCAATAAAGACACAAATCAACATTGTTTGTGTCTAATGGTTATTGATTAGGAAATAATTCTTACAAGTATAATTCCTTAAGGTCAAACAAAGGTTTTTGCCAACTTAGCTGTTATGCAGTGTTACCATTTGACTCAGTCTAATTTCAAAGGGTTCATTTCGTTTTACTTGGTTTGTTGTTAATGTCCTTGTTTCAAGGTGTGAAATAGAATTCTTTGTCATAAGGTGCACTGTTGCCTGTTAAATTCTCTGATGTATAGTAAAAGGGATTACCATGGCTTTCCAACTTAAAATTGAGGTTGCTTTTATTCAAATGGTTGAGAGTTCATCTCCTTAATCTGAGGATATATAGATAATTTTCTTCATTGTTGAAAGGCCCTGGAATTTATTTTCCTACGATAGCCTCAGAGGGAAAGTTTTCAGACACTTAAAAAAGAAAATATGCCAGTGATTATAGTCAATTATTGCAGAATGAAAAGATTTTTTCAATGCCCAGTTATTGAACTAAATGATCTCTTATTGTGTACAAAGCATTGTATGAATGCAAATGAGCATTGGATTTTTCATTGTCAGTTTTTATAAAAACATAATACTGTATGTGAAACCATTAACATTTGTCTCAAAACTTGAAGGCTTCTGTGAATAAAGTTTTCCAATAAAATACAAAAATAGATTTTAAGCTTAAAAGTTTAAGTCATGTATATTTAGGGAGGCTAATGATATTTTTTTGTTGACAGTATCACTTGTCTTTTAGGGGCTTGAACTAAACAAACATTTCTTTTAAAATAGAAAACTGTTAGAGTTCTCTGAAAAATTGCTTTTCCACCTACATATATAATTAAATTGATAATTAAATATGGAGCAACACTCAGCACATCCTCTCAAAATAAGACTAGCAAAAAAATGCCTCTTAGAGTTCTAGGGGTCCCTCAGAGGTATTGGATCTATGTTTCTCTAATCCTATAATCTCTAGCATCCATTTTAGCATGTTTTATCTACTGCCACCCACCCCATTTCCATTTCACCAGTTAGCATCTATCAGCTCTCAGTAAGGGATGGTTACTTCAAAGATGTAGCCAACAGAGAAGCTAAAAACTTTCTCTTTACTTAACTATCACTCCCTAATATCTGGGAGTTTTCCCATTTATACCTCCTTGGTCCTTACAGAGAGTGATCTCAGACTTACTATAATCTTTTCTCAGTATCCACTGCACCAGGTTCATGTCCAAATTCTACATAACTAATAGGTAGATGAGTCTGCATCTTTGCCACTGCTGGATTTGGCCAGACCTGTTGTTAAGGATTTTATCTTTCACTAGAACTGCTTATTATTTTTTTTGGAAACCATTAAATCATAAGAAAAAAAAGTTCTCCTTTTTCCTAACACTAAATTATAAGAAAAAGTTCTTGTTTTTCTAATAAAAATTGCTAAAATGTATGTATGAAGGATACCAAATGGACATCCATATTTTAATGCTATTAATCAGTAAAAAACAAATTTTTCATCAATAATAATTCATGTCATATCTTCTGGATATGACCTCCTCCTGAGTTTCTTGTTTGGTTGTTGCCCTGGACCAAAATGACATTTCTGGTGATGACTTTTAACACTAGCATAAATTGGATTTAAATAAGTCAGAAATGCACAAAATCATCAGACTCACTCTCCGAGATTCATTCAAGACTAGTGGCCAGATAAAAATCAAGACAACTGGTAGTGGCTTGGGATGCAGTGGATGACCTTGGCTTCTTCAATGCCTAACCACAGTACCCACTACAGCATTGTCCACTTTAGTCACTTCCATGGTCATTTAAATTAATTATTCTCATCTGGAAATCCCTCAGGGGAAAGTCTTCGCATGTTTGGGGTAGACACATCTCTAACTTACCAATGGGTTTGAGGTTTCTCTGTTACCCTCTATCTGGTTTAGCTCATCTGCCTGCCAAAATGGTTTTACCAGTGTGTTGGCCATTATGCATGCTACAGATTCTTGGAACCACAGGTAAGAGCTATAGCTACGTGGCAGGTAAACACCAAAGCAGGACAGCAGCCCTAAAAAGGGCTCAGCAGTTCCTAACAGAGTGTGCTCCCATGTACCTCTCTCACAAACACCCTCTCAGCCATGTAGTCATTGATATATAGGAGGGAATGCTGCTCTAATAGAAATCATATTGTAAAACCTTCTACCTATGCTTAATAAATGCTAGGTTTAATGATTTAAAAAAGGGTAAATCATGCAAATGGTGTAATTAACTTTCTGTTCTTAATGAAATGAGTAATTAAATGATTTTTTAAAATTGTAAGCTAACAAAAAAAAACCTATTTAGACCACATGTTTAGCAATGAATCTTTCCATATTTATCAATGATACTCCTTTATCAGTAGAACAAGAAAAATACCAACATCTCACTTCAGTGGGATAACTTTCAACTTCTGTAAGAACCAAACAGAAATGAAATGGGAAAGAAGGACTATATGCCATTTATTTTATTTATTTAATTTTTTTGGTAGTTGGGCAATCTAATTCTAATTAAGTATGCCCTGGTGTTTATAAAACCATGGGGAGTTAGTCAATTATTGTAATCAAGACATGTGGCAGAATTAAATACATCTTTTTTTTTCCCTTGGATAGTCTCATACTGAGCATTGTTCAGATCTGTTTTAATCTCTAATATTTAATTATGTACTCAATTAAATTAACAACATTACTGAGTTTTGAGATTATCCCAGAGATTATGTACATAACTGACATCTAAATCTTTTTCTTCCTTTTTGAACTTTTATAAATAAATTCAAAAAAGGTCATAGGATTGTGCTCTAGGAAAAGAAGTCTTTTCCTCCCAGATGTCTGACATTTGCCTACGAAAATATCATTCTTCGTTTGCACTAAATCACACATTTGCATTATTAGGCACTTTTACACAAGGTTATTTTATTTGTGTTTATTTTTAATTTTTTTTGTGTATGGTAACCCTAACCCCAGGAGACAGGTAGGTGGATCGGTGGATATCATGCTAGGGCTGGAATTAGAAAGACCTGAATTCAAATACAGCCTCAGACACTTACTAGTTATTTGAGCAAAAACTCACATAATAACTGCTTGACTTAGTATACTGAATAAAGAAATGTTAAACCTTTTTAGTGTCCTTGCCAAGAAAACCCAATGGACACATGGTCCATTGTCCCTCGGGTGAATGAAGAGTCAGACATGACTGAATGACTGAACTTGACCAACTACAACAAACCATAACCCCATTTTGAGGTATTTATCAACAGATGTCGAGTCTGTGGATACAATGAGGGCCTTGAAGTCAGGAAGACATGACTTCAAATCCAGCCTCTTACATTTACTATCTCTGTACCTCTGGACAAGTTAGAGTTTCCTCAACCTAATTCCTAGAATTATTATGAGTATAAAATGAGATAATATTTATAAAAGTACTTAGTACATAGTAGAAGCTATATCCATGCATATCTCCTTCCTCCTTATTTTGCATGCTTCTAATACTTTTGTCACAAATTATTGCATAGTTATCTTTTAAATTACCTTATTTACCTTCTTTCCCTTGCCATCACTAAATTATAAACTGTTAGACGGTAGGAATTTTCTTAAAGGCCATTTAATTTAGGACTAGAGGAGATTCTTGGAGATGAGCCCTGTAGATAAGAAAGGTTACTTTTCATTGAGAAGATGAGAAAACTGAGGCTCAGAAAGATTTAACAAATTACACAAAGATAATAAGTAATAGAGCAGGCACTTGAATTAAATTCTTCGGATTTGGGGCAAATTTGGGGCAAATTTGGGGCAAAAGCCAATAATATGTGGGTTCAGATTTGTCTCATATATATTCTAGCTTAAGTTACCTCAACTTTCAGAGTCTGAATTTCAGGGGATAATAGCATATATATGGCTAGATTGTGCTTGGAATCAAATAAGATAATTATACAAATCCTTAAAGCTATTGACATGTTAGTTCTCATTATTCTTTCTCTATACCCTATTGCCTAAACTTTGAATCACTTCTAACCTACCTCCCAAACCCCCCTTCCCCAAATTAGGATGATAATCTATATACATTAGGACCTTAATAAATGCCTGCTTAATTTAATTAAATTAAGGATTGGAAAAATAAAAATTTTCTATCTTTACAGGTAAAAAAGAAAATAGAATATAGCACTACAGTTTTAGATATTGGAATGGAAAAATTATGTACTACAAAACTTATTTTTCCTCTTATATTTGTAATACTTGAAAGTTATGACTAAATTGAATATATTAAGAAATTTAGAGTTTGGCTTGCCTTTTCATTGATGAATGAAAATGGAAATATGTTCCCTCATTACTTGATGAAATTGTATGTAGCATTTTGTGCATAAAAGGAAACAAATTAGGCATCCATTCATAAAGTATATATTCACCAAATTCACATAAATTGAAATTATAAACTATCCTACTTAAAAGGTGTTAAGTTGCACAAGAGGATATAACACTAAACATTCAAAGCTTAAGTATAATTTACTAATAATAAAATATAGTGTTTTTTCCTAAATGTGCATTGTATACCATTATGTGTTGGTAGACCTTTTTTTTTTTTTTTTAAACCCTTAACTTCTGTGTATTGGCTCCTTGGTGGAAGAGTGGTAAGGGTGGGCAATGGGTGTCAAGTGACTTGCCCAGGGTCACACAGCTGGGAAGTGTCTGAGGCCAGATTTGAACCTAGGACCTCCCATCTCTAGGCCTGGCTCTCAATCCACTGAGCTACCCAGCTGCCTGGTAGACCTTTTTTTTTTTTTCCAATTATTTGAGAGTATGGTTTTAGAAAATTTATACAGTTTATGTTTAGTAAAACTTATTTCAAATATTTCTGATTCCTCCTGAATATATGTGATGTTTAAAAAAGGTGAAGTGAATTGTCTCTGAAAAACAAATATACAAGAATATATAAAAATATTGAAAGGAAGTGGCAATTGAAAATGTTTATTATCTAGATTTCTTTAAGTCTTTTATGTTTATGTTTTTCTGATCCACTTGGATCAGAAAAATATAAACAAATATATATATAAAACATTTGATCTAACTGATTATATAACCTATTAAGATTTTTATCAAGCTTTTATATAATGAGAAAATTAATTTATTCTTTGGGAAAAGGCTAGAAATTGGCTTTATAATTTTATTAATATAGGAAAATCCAGGTCAAGAAAATTACCTTTGCCCATTCAGCTTGGAACTTTTTCTGCAAATTGTCATAAAGAATCACCTAGATATTGGTGGGCTCAGTGACTTGTTCAGGAATATATAACTGGAATGTGCAAGTCTTTCTGATTGTAGCAAAAGCTCTTTATCCACACTGCCAAATTGCTTCCTTAAATAAAATCATAAAATTTTAACAAGGTCTAAATTATTTTGTATGCAAAAATCAAGGAATATTTATGGTTTTAAAATAAAAATATAGTTAAATTTATCTCTTTCTTCTATGAATACAAAGGTAATTCTTTCCACAATAGATGTGAGGGCATTTTGGTATGTAATAATTAATGAAAATAGAAAAAATATTCTTTAAAGGTAGTTAGCACCTCCTTCATATATCTGAAAATAATTTTATCTCTTGTATTTGTCTTTCACTATATAAATTTAATCAATTAAAATAAAATTAGATCCATATTTTTAGATTAAAATATGACTTTTCTTTGCATATGGGTCTTAAAATTAGGTAAGAATATTTACTATTTCTGAATTTCAAGTGTTTGTGATATTAATGATGGAAATACTTTTATTTGTGCAGATTGTAATTCTTCATGGCTCCTTTGATATTATTCATGTGCTAATATGATCAAAATTCAATTAATAATATGATCACCAGAATTCTAAAAGTCCTTTCCAAACTTAAGTAAATTGGTCCTTTGGAAACTAATATGTGTTACATCATCATCCTGATATTTGCAGACTTCTAGCAATATAGAACCTGTGAACCTTATAATTTGTTGCAATAGGCTTCAAGAATCCATGGTCACCTACTTGTTTTATGAATGCAAATGTGGAAATTTAGTAGAAACATATCAATGTGATTATCCTCTACTATGCTTAAACTTCAACACATTGGTTCTTTGATAAATTGAAATAGGAATAATACATGATTTTTGCATTGAATATTTATGATGTAATATAGTAACCCAAACTCTTTACATAGTAAATATTTTGTCAGGACAGCTAAGTTGCATAGCTAATAGTGTCCCAAGCCTGGAATCAGGAGGACTTTGGTTCAAATCTGGATTATGTTTGTCCTAATGATTCTGTGCAAATCACTTAACTTCAATTGCCTACCTCTTGCCACTCTTCTGTCTTAGAATTCATACTAAGACAGAAGGTAAAACTTTAAAAAAAGGATATTGGTGCTTTTGGAAAGGAGAGCTTTAGTAGAGTGATGAGGTAGAATGCAAAATTGATGGAGATTTAGAAGAAAAGAGGAAGTGGAGGCAGTGAGTATAGACAGCTTGTTTAAGGAGTGTGACAGAAAGAGAAGAAAGATAAAGGACTATAACTTCAGAGGATCATAGGAGCTAGTCAGGGATGTTTAAGGATTGACTTGGGCACATTTATAGGCAGCAGGAAAGTAACAAGGGGGAAAGTAAACAGGGAGAAGCTGAAGATCAGAAAATAGAGGTTTGAGCTTGTGGGTGCTATTACTGGAGTGAATAGAATGAGACGCTTTAATAGGTCGTATTAAAAGGACTGGCATTAGCAAGAAGGACCACCTCCTCATCAGCTAAAGGAGCAAAGTAGGAGAGGATGGGGCATCATGTCAGAAGGCTGTGACATGAAGAGAAAATGAAAATAAGGGACTAAGTGAATAGCTTCTATTTTCTCTATAAAATCTGAGGCAACATCGTCAATCATGTGGTGTTTGCATGTGAAAGCTTTTAGGAGAGAACAGGTTTAGAACAGTCGATATGGAAAGTGGTATATAGAATCAGTTAAGGAGAAATAATAGCCTTTCTGCCATGAGGTCCCATTATTATATGAAATGACACAAGTAAAAAAATATATAAATATAATAAGTATTCAGATAAATTTACTGACATCCCTATTAAATATTATGAGATGGTAACTAGAGGTATAATTTATACATACACTTAATTTTTGAGGTTAATGTGATAGAAGACAATTCTAAGTGTTTATAAAATATCCTATAAAATATTAAAAAATGAAGTTAAGTGATTTTTATAAAATATGAAAAAATGAAATACCTTAAAAACAAAATTCTGGGGTGGATGTATATATTTACTGTTGTATTTATCTTTTTTCATATAAATGATGAAAGAATATTAGAAAAGTTAAAATTATTGGAATTATTGGGATATTAAAAAGTTAAAATAAATTAGAAGTAATGAGATGAACTTTCAGGAGTGCCTGAAAAGAATAAATATGTATCTGTATTTATTCATTAGCCACAGGAAGACTAAACAGCAAACTAAAGGTTATATCTATTCACATTCTTACTTTCAATTTCTTTGCTTATCCTTGAGTTCCATTCACAATTTGGACACATCTTACTTTTCCATCCTTGTTCACCCCTGCTGTCCTTCACACACACACACACACACACACACACACACACACACACACACACACACACATTTCAGCTTAATAGAACTTGTTCCTGAAACATAAAGGTTTCCTGGTTCCATGATTTTATTAATACATACTTTCATCTAGAATGTTTTTTTCCATGACAGCTCTGCCTCCCTAATTCCTCTTCCTCCTTCAAGATAGAGACCAGATGCACTTTAAGGATTGCAAAGTTCTTTACCTTCATGGTCTCATTTAATCTTTGCAACAACTAACTCCAGAGATTTCCACAGAGATTGTTATCCCCATTTTAAGGATAAGGGGACTGACAGCTTGCAAATATCATAGGAGATTAGTTCCCAAGTCTAACTAGATCACCACCTATTTCCAATCCCCCTTATCAATAGGTGTGTCACAGGGTAGATAGATGCCCTCCTATCTTTTTATGTGCTCTTTCTTTATCATATCAACTACTTTGGATTCATTTGTCATCTTTATTAGTATGATTCTTTAATTACTTCTACAGTCTTTGTATATTGATTTTGAGGTGTGAATGGGATATCCCATTCACACCTCAAAATCAATATATCTAAAACAGAACTCCCTCTAATTTCTTGGGAATCTGGCTTCCTGATGATTATTTGTTAAAGACACCACTATCTTTTTGTCTCTCAGACTTGCAAACTCCAGGTCAACCTAAAATCTTTAGTCTCTCTAATCCTGTTGTTATTCAGTTGTTTGAGTTGTGTCTAACTCTTTTGGCTCTATTTGAGGTTTTCTTGGCAAAGAGGCTGGAGGAGTTCATCTTTTCCTTTTCCAGCTCATATTCTAGATAAAGAAAAAAATTATAAAGTCTTTAGCACAGAGCCTTGAATATAGTGAACATTCAATAAATGCTTGTTCCCCAACCACCACTCTATAATATATCTAATTCCTATCCTTTTCTCTTCCCTCATATGACTACCATCCTAGGTCAGACCCTCATCATATCACTCACAAAACTGAAACAACTGAGTAACAATAGAATTAGAGAGATTGAAGAGTTTGGGTTTACCTAGAGTTTGTAGGACTGAATGACAAAAAGATGATGATTTCCTTAACAGATATTCAACAGGAAGGGCAGATTCAAAAGAAACACAACTATTGTAATATCCTCCTAATGGGTCTGTCTTTCTAATCAGTCCTCCACACAACTACAAAATTGATATTCCTAAAGCACATATTTGACCTCAAGGAAGTGTGATACATTAGAAAGAGTACAAAGGACCTAACTCTGCCAGTTATTACTCATGTAATCTTAAATAACATTACTTAACCTATGTGAACCTCTGTTTCCTCATCTGTTAAAAAATTATATATGGAATGTGGTAAATTAGATGACCTGAAGAACTCTAAATAAATATCTGGTGTCATTTTCCCACTCCAAGAGCTCCAAAAAGCTTCCTGTTTCCTTTATTATAAAATGAATACTCTTCTTTTTGAATTATAAAGTTCTTTTAAAAGTCACTCCCTTCAACTCATTTCTTTAGCTTATTTTTAATTACTGACTTTCCCATACTCGATGTATTAGTCCAGCCGACTCACTTCTTATTTCTAATACATGATATTTCATCTTCTGTTTCTGTACTTCTCCACGGATTGTTCTCTGTGCCCAGAATTCTCTCTTTCTTTAACTCTCTAAAAGCCATTAAGGCTCAACTCAATATGAGGTTTTTCCTGCTTTCCCCTCTAGCTGTTAGTGCTTTTCCTTTCCAATAAAATTACTTAGCATTGATTTCCCCCCATTTATTTACTACTACTTTTTCTTCATCAATAGAATGTTATCGTGTTGAGGGGAGGGATTGTGTTGTTACGGTCTTAGTGTATCCTTTGTCAAAAATTGTGCTTGGCATGAAGTAGACAGTTAAAAAATTCATGTTGGATTAAACTGAATTTCTCATTTCAATTTTAGTATGCTTTCTACCATGCACAGTGCCTCCAAAACAGCTCCCCCATTTCTCTTAAGTGCAAGTAATCACATGGAATTTAGTACTTTATAGTTCTCTTATTTCACTGTAACATTATACCTTGTATTATAGATATTTATGTATATTTTATCTCTTCTATTAGAAGTTCCATCAAAGTAGGCATCATGTCATAGCCTTTGTATTTCCTATATTATTTATTTAGCACTGTGTTAATTGTGTTGCCTTGCATGTAGTGGGCACTCGAAATTGTTCACTGTGGTAATATTTTTTTCTGGTTCTGTTTCTTTCCTTCTGCATCAGTACCTATAGTGTACTTTTCCATATTTTTCAGTCATCATTTTCATCATTTCTGACAATAAAATAGTATTCCATCATATTCATAAATTACAATTCATTCAGTCCTTTCTCAATGTCTAGATAGCCTCTTGGAGGAAGCACTTTCAAATGAAGTCACTGTTTTTCTTTGTTATGAGGATTCTCAGGAAGTTGGAGTAATTTTTAGATGTATATACTGTAAAGACAAAACATATCAATGCATTTTTAAAAGATATGCACTCAGTAAATAATTTATTGAATGAAGTCCAAAAAATACTAATTCACACTTATCTAATGGTTTACATTTTGCAATGGTCTTTCATATATCACAATTCTGTGATGAATATGTTCTCATGTCCAGTTTACAGATGAGGAAACTGAGGGTCAGAAGAGCTTTTAGACATTCAGGATCATACAGCTAGATGTATGATCTAATAATTTGGGGAGCAAATTAACTCTTCCATATTTGGTCCTATGGATGATCTGCTTCCCTGCACTATTCTCAATTATGCTTCACAGCTGTGACTCTTAATGGTGAATTTTGAACCTCCCAATTAATGCTGAAAATATGACATTTGTGATATGAATTTTTATAGCATCTACTAAATGCACACATAATGAATTCAGTGGATAAGATTATGTTGAAGTATAACATACAGAGTTCATTCTCCAGTTATAATTAGTGTTGAGTTAAAGATCAAAGTGGTTTCACCTTTCTTTCAAAGTCATTTGAATAGACAGCACCAATTCATAATTTTGAAATTAGTTTGAAATGCTTCCTGGCACCACCTGATCTAGAACATGATATTTTGATGAAAGCCAAATGTGTTCAGATTATTAGTTGATAAAGCCTTAGGTTGACATGACATAGCAGCAGTCAAGGATGAAATTTGTGTCATTCTTTTTCACAGTAAGTGAGAATCATGTAGCTATTAAATTTGAAGAAGCCAGAAGAGTAGGAAGCCTTTGACCTCTGTGCTTAATAGGCTTGACTGAACTGGGTTATTCTTCTAACCTCTATTCTGTTAACTGAAATAGAAACCTTTAGATGAAGAACTGACATCCCATTATAAGTGCAATCTTGCGCTAACTTTTTGTTCAACATCTTGGCAATCCATAAAATTTGAACAATATCTTTGTTGGTCCCTCAATTGAAATAGTTGATGTTTCTAAGAGAATTTACAGGATTGATGTTATTTTGCTTTGAGACATGATACAATTTGTTCTGTTTGATGGCATGATGATAGTTTTTGCAGTTGAATGATTGAAGTGGCCATTTTATATATACATATTTTTTAAAACCAAATATACTACTAAAATTAGATGAGGAATTTATGAATTAATCTTAATTGGGCTTTTGCTTAGAATAACTCATTTATCTAAGTAATATTAATAGAATTTCCAGAGTTAGGAAAAATGATCAATTTAGTTAATTCCTAGAAAATTTTAATGAATGAATCATGCTTAAGCTACTTATTTTAATCTGCTGTCAGGATGGTACTAGTCAGTAGGTTCAAGCTGAATTTTGACTCGAACACAGGATTAATTCTAATGAACAATCGAAACTCTCAGGAGAAAGAATGAAACCTGGAGGCAGATCAGGGTCCAAAGTCAATCTATTAGAGACTTCATTTTTTCATAGGAAAACTGTGGATGCTAGTAGTTGTAATACCTACCTATCTCAGACTATTGTAAGGAAAGTACATTAAATATCTAAAAGCACTTTAAAATTATATTATCATGACTGACATTTGTATTGAGAGGGCTTTAAATTTCCAAAGTGATTTACATTTGTTATCTCACTTGAATTTCACAATAATCCTAGAAAATCGTTACTATGTGTATTACCATTTGGTATTTCATCATGTGGAAAATCCCTCCACTTGTATAGCAATTTATTAGCTTATAATCTCAGAAATTTACTTGAGGAAAGGAGTGGTCAAGTGACTTGCCCATAATCACATGCTGATATTTATCATTGAGACACTTGAACCAATTTTTCTCACTATTTTAAAATTTAACCATTTTTGAGAGCTGACTGCTACAGAAAGAAGTCAAAATACTTGCCTAAGATCATGCAACCATTCTAAATTACTTTAGTCCTTCTGACTCAAGCCAGCTCTTTATCCATTTCTCCACAGAGTCCCTCATGTATCATCATTCCCAATTTATAGACCAGGAAACTGATGCTTAGAAAGATAATTTTTGCCCATATATACAAAACTATTACATGTCAGAGCTTGATAGTAAGAGAGATCAATTCTGTACTTAACCTGATTCGTAAAGGGTGATTAATAAATTCTTATTGACTTAACTTGACTGCACTTGGGCACTGCCATTTTTGTTTTTTTACTTCTTGTATCATTGGCCCATTTGGTTAATATTCAGATCATTTATCCACAATAAATACTAAATACATATTTATTAAGTTTCTACAATGTGCAACTAAGTGGTAGGGATAAAAATATGAAAAAGAAAAGAGGTCTATTTACTATTTTCTCACTCATCCAATTTATGACTTCTTGTTTTCTTTTTGGTCCATAGATTGTCAATTGAAAGCAGCATATAAAAATTTTGGAGATAATACTTCTACTTATTTGGATGACACTGGTCATCCACCTAACCAATTTCAAGGTTGTAGTTTCTCTAGCAAATAAATTCTATTTATCATTGTTCTTTGGCATTATAATGTAGATTTTCCTTCATGAGTAGTTTTTAGCTGTTAAGACACTTGCAAAGTCATCTCTTTGCTGGATGAAATCTTATTTAAGTACCATGTAAATATCCAAAGTGAAAAATCTTATTGTATCCATCAAATACAGTTTTGTAAGTGCATATGAAAACAACTAATATTTCTATTGCATTTCAGGAGAAACAAATATATTGAAATATACCTAAGTAATTCAAATGTATGAAAATGACCTTATCTGAAAAAATATATTTTTGCAAATGCTTTAGTCTAAATTCCCATTTGAATTCATTAAGGCCTATATCTAGGCATTTTAACTTAACTACTATTTCTCAAAATAATTGATTTTTTGTTTCTCTGGAAAGAAGATTTATCTAAGAGAAGACAAGCAAAAGACTAGGAAGAGAAAATACATTTCTGTGGAAAATATCTCTTCAGTATCCTAACTTTTAAAACATCCTCCTGTCAGGACTTTATTTCAAATATGTTTTCTTATTGAGATCAAGTCATGATGCAGATACAATTATAGGCAATGCATTTCAATTTCACATCTTTGAAAAATAAAAGTCTAAAACATCTGCAAATGTTTTTTTTTTGCTTTTTTATTAAAGTTTTAAAATACCCTTTTGATTTCCTCCAAATCATGCAAATTCTATTGATTTGATTATGCCATTTCTCTTTTCAATAAACTTCTGTAGTTCTCTATAACCTCTAGGATCAAAGACAAACTATTCTATTTGACATTTAAAACTCTTGACAATCTAACCCTTCCAATTGCTCCAGGCCTATTGGCTGTTTCAAACTGAATATCCACAAAACATCTAAAAATCCACACATCAAAAAGTATACTAGTTAATGATCTGGGACAATTTGGAAAGAGTTATAACAATGGGGAATACTATTCATCTCCAGAGAAAGAACTGTTGAGTTAGATGGACATAGAACAAAGCATCTTATCTTTCACATCAGTGTATTTGCAGATTTATTTGGGGGTTTATTTTGGTTGCTCTTACAACAATGACCAATATGGAAGTGTTTTTTTTGAATGATAATACATGTATGACCCAGATCTGATTACTTCCCATTTCCAAGTGAGAGGAGGAAAGGGAGGGAAGTAGATGATTTGGATCTTATAATTTTAGAAAACACATGTTGAATATTATTATATGTAATTGGTAAAATAAAATATTTTGAATTTAAAAATATTGATATTTCTTTTTTAAATCTTCTCTTCTTTCAAACTTTTCTCAAAGACATCTTTTCTGTCTTCTCCAGTTCAAAGCAGTGCAAATATCTTGAAATTTTTTATCTCTCACTCACCACACATCTCCAATTGGCTGCCAAATCTCAAGTGTCTTATACCTTCATATCTGTCCCATCTGATTCCTTTTCTTTGCTTACATAGTTATCTAATTTATTCAGACACTCAGTCCCTCTCAAGTACCATTACAAAGACATCCTAATTGATATCCCTCAAGTCTTTCCTCATTCCAGCACATCCTATACTCTGCTGTCAAAGTGATTTTTCTTTAAGCACAAATCTGACCCAATGACTCTCCCATTCAGTCAGCTCCATTGGCTCCCTATTACTTTTAGATAAAAGTATAAACCCTTAGCTTTTAAAATACTTGATAGTCTGACCCAAACCTGTCTTATAACATCATTAAACATTATGTCCAATTCCAATATTATATTTCTTTTTTCAAGGATCTCACATTTAGAATGCTAAAAGTGAATCAATATTTTATTTCATATGTAAATTTTTCCTGCTTCCACACATTGAAATCTATCCCAAATGGCTTTCTCTTTGTTCCTAACATACAGAACTGTAGGTCCTGTTTCTGTGTCTGAATTGGTCTTCTCCTTTGCCTGGGGATAAGTCAGCTAGGGAGCTCAATGGATAGAGTGCTGTTCCTAGAATCAGGAGGATTGGTATTTCTGAGTTCAAATTTGGCCTCTCATACTTACTACCTTAGATAAGTCACTTAATCCTGTTTGCCTCAGTTTTGTCATCTATAAAATGAGCTGGAGAAGGTAATGGCAAACCATTTATTATCTCTGCCAAGAAATCCCAAATAGGGTTATAAGGAATTCTACACAATTGAAAAGACTCAACTACAACTTGCCTGGAATGTACTTTTTTCCATATCTGTTTAATAAAATCTCTCTTTCTTCAAGAGCTCAAGGCATCTCTCTCTCTCTCTCTCTCTCTCTCTCTCTCTCTATATATATATATATATATATATATATATATATACATATATATATATGTATGTATGTATATATAAATAACCTTTCCTGATCCTCTTATCCACTTCTGCAGTTCTTTTCCAAATATTTTCAATTTACTTTTATTTTAATTTATATATTTATAGTTTATATGTGTTTATGTGTACTTCTCTTTCCCTTTAGAATATAAACTTCTCAGGAAACTAGAATGTTCTCTCCTCACCTTCGTTTCCTAGAGTCCCTAGTTTCCTTAAAGACTCAATACAAATATGACCTTTTATAGGAGGCTTTTCTTATCTCTCCAAATGATAGTGCCTTCCTTTATAAGGCTACCTTTCATATATTCTGTATGTTTCTTGTATACAGCTAAATGTGTTTGTTTTCTCCCTACTTTAGAAAGTGAGATCTTTGAAGGCTGTAGTGAGAGAAATTCTGAGACAAAAAGTTCTGAGCATGATTCATTTATTAGCAAGGTTAGCAATCTTCAATAAAGGCGTCAATGGCCATTAATGAACAAAACTACCAAGTGAGAGCTGACAAAATTTTATATGACTTACAAGAAGACAGAGCAAAATCTCAAGCAACAAAAATGTGCCTTCTTCTGACTGATTAGATAGTAAAAACCTCTCCTGTTAGCTTGATACTATGAAGTTTGGATTTTCCCTTCTGAATCCCCTTAAACCACAAATAAGTTCTTCCCTTTTGAAACCCCCTTAACCACAGAGACTTTGGGAGTTTTCAGGATACCTTAGAATGAATCAACTTGACCTTTAGATTAAGCACATTTCTCCAGAATATAGGTGGAGGGTGAAGTTACAGGTTTCAAGGTATAATTGTGATCTAAATCCCTAGATTATCTGAATAAACTTGCAAGAGCAAGGAAAAGTGAAGGGGAATATTCAATCTAGTTAGAGTTAAGTCTTAACAAAACAGGATTTAAAATCAATTTTCTACTTTACAAGGCAGAAGTTATTAAGTTTTTTGTTTGTTTGTTTGTTTGTTTGCAACCCTAGTGTTTAGCACAGTGCCTGGATTATAGTAAGGATTTTTTGATTGATAACTCTTGCCTCTACTCTCCAAACCTTCTACTCTTATAGCTCATTGGGGGAAAATCACCATCTCTTTCCTTCTACAGAAAACTGTCTTATTTTTTATTGGTCCTCTATCTGGCCTCAGAAGGCAACCTTGAAAAGAGTGAATAGAAAAAACAACAGCAACAACAGTATTCTCTTTCAAAACAAGGTTTCTCCAGTTAAATAGTAGGAAGGCAGAGATTGCATTTTTTTGTTCTTTTAAAATTTCATCTGTCATAATATAAAATATATTTTATTATTTTTTCCACCAAAGTTTGGTCTTGTGAATTTTGGGAGGAATCATAGGGTCATGGATTAGACCATAGAGTCATAGATTTAGATATGGAAGGGACCTTGGAGTTCAAGTGGTCCAAACTTTCTTTTATGGATGGTTAAACATGCTGTTCCCTGAGCCAAGTCTCCCTCTTGTCCTCTCTCCTGCCTTATTTTTCAGCTTCTTTGGGGAGGATTGTCTTCTTCTCTTAGTCTAAAGAGGTTAAATAACAGTGGAATAAGTATCAATTTAAAAAAGACTTTTATGTGTGGGGTGTTCAGGGAGGACTAACACCTTTGGTGTTTACCTGTCACCCAGTTCTCACCTGACTCCAAGCAGCTGTAGCATGGGCAATGGTCACACCAAGTAAAACCGTCTTGGCAGAGGAGTTAAACCAGTTGGAGAGTAACAGACAAGCTTCAAACCCCCAGTTTTTTTGGGGGATGCCTATTCCAAGCATATGAAGACTTCTTCCCTGGGCGGAATGCCTGGATGAGAACACTTTACTCCAAAGGCCATGTAGAGTAGATTTGGATTGCAGATTGGACAGAACCACCAAGAAGGGAATCAATGATATGGAACTACAGAGTTGGGTTGTCAACAGGATAGAAAGGCAAACTTGCTTGTAATAATGGACCATTTTTATTTCCCAGCCTAATTTTGGTCAGTTATTTGAACACTGATTATCCTGTTATATTCTTCTCACTATTCTTCTACCTTTGCTTTTCAGTAATCTGTATTCAATAATTTGTAATAATCTTCTGACCAGTAATCCTGCTTCTTGTCTTTACACAGTTGCCAAAACAATCTTTGTAAAGCATAAATCTGGCCACATTATATTCCCAGGATTTAATTTTCAGTGATTATGAATTTCAGTGATTTTTGAGGATAAAATATAAACAGAGCAAAAAAAAAATAACAGGTTAGTATTTATTGTCCTTCACATTTTGTCTCTCACCTATCTTTTCAGGAGTAATTTCATATCACTGTTCCCCATTAACTAATTCTCTATTTCTAGCCAAACTGACCTATTTGTTTTCTGAGGATATTCCCTATTATTCATGCCTTTGAATATATAGTCTGACTCATAGGCTAGAATACACTATTCCATCACTTCTGAGAGCTCTTGGAATCTTTGGCTTACTTCCAGGCTCAACTAAAGTGTCATTCTTTTATGAAAAATCTTTCTAAGTCCCCCAAGTTATTAGGTCATCTCCCTCTTCAAATTATTTATCAAATTGAATTATCCTCTTGAAGAATGTAAGTTACCTGAGAGAACAGGCAGTCTTTTTTATTTATTTATTTTTTTTTTGGTCTCTGACTCTATTTCCTAGCACAGTGTAGCACAGCCTATAGTTGTAGGTGCTAAATATGTAATCGAATTAAAATAGATAAAATTTAATTTCATTTCTCTTCAAGTTTTTCCTTAAACTTGGGCGGTAACATTCATTTTGGAGGAGCTATAAGCAGCTTGGGGAAGAGTAGAAAAGAATCCCCAAGGACTTGGTTATTTTGAAGAATCAAGCAGCAATTCATTGTAAAAAATTAGTAGTGGAAGTCATAATTTAGTTAAAAATGAGCAGAAATTGAACAAGTACAATTTCGTGAAAGCTTAGCTTTGAGTGAATGTTTCAGGAAAATAATTATTAATCCAAAGAAGTTATCTGCAATATGTAGAGGACCAAAAATGTATGCTATGTTCATATTTATGTAAATTTATATATACAAACTTGAATTAATGTAAAATAACAATGTCATATTATGATCCTTTGAGTATTCCAGATATTTAGATTTGGAGTACTATTACTCATAGTTAATACTCTAAAGGAAACAAAAATGTTGGCATTATGTTGAAATTCATTAATTTGTAATATGTAATTATATTCATAGGTTTTTAATATTGTAACATTTAATATGGAAATGCTAATTGATAATGCTAAAGTTATAATTTTGTTTATGTGCTATTTTTGCTTTCTAAGGAAAAACTATTTAAATGCCATAAAATATTTATTTCTTGTTTATGGATATTTCTTTATCTTTAATTATGAATCCATATTAGTTTGAAGGTTAATTCTAACATTTTCAGGGATTAAGCAACAATCTCTGTCACAGCAATTAGTTTTATTACATATAAGTCATTATTTAAAAGGATTTTAAGTCATATGTTAAGAGCTTGAAAGAAAGCCTTTAAGAGACCTAGTAAGCCTAGGTCGCTAATAAAAGGTGGGAAATTTAAGCATGGTAATCTTAGATAATAAAGAAATCCTGAGGAATACATAAGATTTTCTTCTTTGCTCATTTCACGGGGAGCAAAATGTGGGACTCAGTTGTGTTCACCAGACCATCAGTATATGATATTTAGACTGGTTACTGCCTTCTAAAACAAGCCATGTTTATTCTTATTAAAAGTCTTTAGGAGTTGGGATTATTTAGTTTAAAAAACAAACCCCAAGAAATAACTTAACATAATTTTCTATTTAGCACTTTTTAGCTGAACAGATTTTTTTTCCTCTGAAATCACCAAGAGAAAATCGTGGATTAGCCTCCTGTTGAAGAAGAAATTTAGTATTTTTTCCAACCCTATGTAGTTTTGATTGCCTGAGACTTCTGCCAGCTTGGGGCAATGGGAAAGATGCTGAAACAAAAGTCAGGTCACCTGATTTTGAATTCTGCCTCTGCCACATTACTGGTGTGACATTGGACAAGGCATGATTTTTTTGGGTCTCAGTTTCTTTATTTGTAAAATAGGAGGTGGGAGGAGTTGGCTCTATTACCACTAAGATTTCTTTTAAGCTCTTAATATATAGCAGGGCAACATCAGTAGATGAAAGAATCATGTCGACTATAAAACAATTATTTATTGTATATGTGGAAAGTTTGAATTTAAAAAAAAATGAACAATTCTGAAGGAGGACAGATATGGTGGTACAATGGCTAAATCACAAGGCCAGGAGTCCTGACATCTTCTGGAGTTCAAATTTGATCTCAGACCTAATAGTTGTGTAAATCTGGGTAAGTCACTTACTCTTTTTTTTACCTCAGTTTCCTCATTTGTAGAACTGATCTGGAGAAGGAAATAGCAAACTACTCTAGGATCTTTGCTAAGAAAACCTGAAAGGAGGTCATGAAGAATTGGAAATGACTATAACAAATAAACAACCCCCAAATTCTGAAGTTTGGCTTTTATTGCTTTATTTTTCCATTTTTTCTCCACATCTGCTCTTAGTCATCCATTATGCCAGGGAAGCAGACTATGGCTCATTATCTCATGTTGAATTTTTCTTTATAAATATTTATAGCTAATATAAATTTCCTTATAGGCACATTCTATATCAGCTAATTATGTATGTACATTGTTACAGCCTATAACATATAATTATATGCTCACAATGTAAATTATTTAGGAAGCTAAAGGAAGGGCCAGTTATATTCTTTATTCTTTAAAGCATATGAAACATAGAGAAATATTAAAATTAATTCTTGGCAGATTCCTTTGGCACTAAAACAAGAATATAGTCTAACAATGAATACATTTTCAAAAATGTACGGAATAATTTCATGAAGTAGAGATAGGTCCTAAGAATTTAGCACCAAACTAATTTATTGGCATGATAAGAACTATAGAGTCCAAAGAACTCAATATAGATTTGAGAGTAAATACAAAAAAAAATTCAGAATTCAGAATTTGGTATTATATAGGAGCCTAAACAAATGTACAATGATTTCAATGAGCTTTACATCTGTTTTTATGATAGGAAATGACTCTTTATTGCATAACCTGTAAGTAGATGATCTCTAATAGAAAGATTAACTCTTGAAGAATGAGGGATTTTAATTTATTTGCCCAAATCAGAGACACTACTTTAATGGATTTTCTCTCTGTTTAAGGATTTTTGACTCCTATCCTGGCTTTAAAGGTATTAACAGGTATTTCAAGTGTCTTATTTGACCAAATTTTGCACAGTCCAGGTGATACTTAGCATGGGAATATAAAGAGCAGTAGGATTGGTGCTTTTAGTTTAAGCAGCCTGCTTCTTGAAAAGTTTGTATATCCACTGTGTAGCCAGTTTCTGGCTCAAGTGGTTCCTCTTATAATTCATTCCTGAATTGAACAAAGAATCTGGTTTTCCTATTGTAGAACTGAGTCTTCTAATTACTCAGCTAGACTTTTAGTTGCTTCCCCCCCTCCATTTGGAGAGGATTGCTAAACAAGAACTCAACTTGATTTAAGTGTTTTTCAGGTTCTTAAACTTTGTTACTACCCAACCTAGATTTAAATTCTATCCCTTTTGTTTGTTTGTTTGTTTGCTTATTTCTTTTATGCACTAATTTACTACGAATGTCTGGATGCTTACTCAGCACCACTACAAATTCACAAATATCAATGTTCTTTTTTATGTGACTTGTAAAAAGCTACTTTACTGATGGTAGAACATTTTAATGTCTACTTCAGGTTGAGAGAAGAGTACAGTTGAAGCAAAGACAGTAAAAACCCTACTTTTTTTTGTCAAAAAGATACAATGATTCTTTAGTGCTTGATCTGAAAATTAAAAGAATACTAGGAAATCCATTTATTTTTCTGAAGAATCCAATTCTGAATTAGTATTTTTAATGGGACTAAGTCTTTGCCTGTGGTGTTCTGAATTGTTGGGTAGTACTGCTTGGTGAGATACATAGCAAAGTGTATATACAGTAAAAAGGAGGCTGAATCACATTTTGCGCTTGCATTCAAAAGACCTTCTTTTGATTTCTGGCTCTTGCACTTGTTAGTTCTGTGCTCTTTGATCAATTCAAATAAATTGCATAAAGTTTAGTTTCCTCATCTTTAAAATGAATAATAACATGTGAACTATTTAATTCGTAGGACTTTTGCAGGGGAAAACACTTGGTAAATTTTAAAATGCTGTGTAACTGCAAGGCATTATTCTTGCCAAAAGAGCTGTACTGCTTAAGTCATTGAAGCTAACCTTATTAATTGATGCTCTGAGTTGATTATTTTACTAATCTTTTGTGAGGTATATTTACCAAAAAAATACAAATATATTGTGATGTATATTTAGAATGTATATTCTAATTTTTGGATTTGTAGACTGTATATTTGAGGGATTTTTAAGCTCCAAAAAGGAAAATTTTGTTTTTACTTGGTACTGGTCTTAGACTAAATATTTAGAAATAGGATGCTTTTTTCCTTAAGCCTTTAGGACTTATCAGAAGTCACCTGGAATAAAATAATGTGGATTTTGTCATAGAATCCCAGAGACCCAATCCAATATGCCTATTAAATTCACCAAATATTTATAAGTACTTATTTAATAATACAAAAATTTCTCTCTAATATTCAAGATAAATGATAATTTTGGTATACTCTAAAGATTTCTGTTTGGAAAAATATCACCTTGCAAGGAACACATACCACCTGTAAGGATGGGATTTTTGCAAGGTGGATGGGACAGAAGGAGCCAGAGAAGGAGTGACTGATGGTTGGTGACAGTTGGTGACAGTTGGTGACAGTTAAGACCAGAGGGAATTCTGGGTAATTCTCTGGAGGAGGAAGGAGAGAAGGACTTCTGGCAAGGACTGGAAGGAGAAAGGAGGAGGACATCTCAGCTCAAATCCAGTCCTGAGGGCTTCCTAAGGATCTTTCTTTGGACATCGAAACCCTGATTCCCTGTTCAAAGGCATCCCATCGCTTCTTACCCAGCAAGATTTCTGTCATCGAGTTAGCTAAGTTTTTGGACTTCATTTCAGGAGCGTTCTCTTAGGCTCCCTCCCCCATTACCCAACCTTGCTGAGAGACCCTTTCTGGTTTGACTTGCAGTTATAGAAAAGGATAGAAATAGGAAATAGAAATAGAAACTGAAGGAGAAGTGGTGAGGGGAGACGCTTGGGAGCGGGAACCCCAAAGGTTCCCACCCGAGTGATGGACCCCATAGAAATAGAGAAGAGGGCACCTCAAAATCCCTCTGTCCTTCACCCCTCCCCCAATCTCTATATTGACATTAATAAAAGCCATTAATTAGTCAGATAGTGTTCCATAGTGCCTGAGAGACAACAAGGGGCAGGGGAATCACAGCTTGGTCTAGCTGCCTCCATTTTGAAGCCAGACCACCTGCTGTAAAGTTGATTGATCTTGGGGAAGTCTTGCATGAACCCCGCCCTCATTCAAAATCAGATTGAGGTCATCCATACCTCATCTTATAGGGAAGCCTAGCCTCCAACTCCTTTGGGGTGGCACGACTATCCAAGTCACCCAGTTTAGGGGTGAAAATCCCTCGAAGTCTCCCGCAGTGCATATTCAGCCTGAGGGGAGAGCTAGAAGAGAGAGACACCTCATAGATTCTCTCTATCTCCCCTCTATCATAACATTGGTTACTGGCTCTGTTTATTATTATACACCTAATTTTTCAGGGTAAAAACTATTGTGGGAGGGCTAGAGATTAAAATCCAGAGCTAGGGAAGGATGCTTTCTTGAAGAACAATAGGCTCCAATATCTTAAAAATAGAGAAATTTGTTAAGTTGAATGCGAATTGAATGACCTGGAGGCAAGTGTAGGAGGAGCTGCTTCCCCCAGGAGATGAGATTTCATATTATTATACCCTTTTGACAATAGGAGCTACATGATCAGGGTTGGGGTGATGTGTTATGCCTCAAAGACAGAAGGGATAACTTGAGCAGTTCAAGGAATGATTTGATATCATAGATACAAAGGGATGCTTATCAGAATAGAAATGGGGAGAGAGTGTCTCTCAGTTCAAAGTCACCTTCCTTTGACACTACAGTAATGCAAAGGAAAAAGTCCTGGGATATCTCTCGGGGTTTTGGCTGTCCAGGGGAAACCCTGAATCCCATGCCAAAATCTGAAGAAAATCCAAATAACAAGTAAAGATATTTTACTGAATTAGTTTATAGATATGATAAAACATGATCATTCAAATCCTTATTTCTACAGATATTTCAAACATGGTCAAGTACAGAAGATTATTCTGAAATTTAAAAATTGCTAATAACATTTAGAAGAAATAAATTTGTAAAGGAGCTATTAGGAATCATGCTCCTGATCAGATTTTATTTTTATTTATTTAATGGTGAATGTAGTCATTAAAAATAAGCATTAAAAGCACTCAAAATGGAAACATTACAACATTAGCTGAAATTTGGCAGTATTTACTAATAGAGGATTCTCAAACAATGGGTTCGTAGTGCTGGGGGTTGTTCAGCTTGACTTCTTAGAGAGCTAAGGGAAACTTACTCACCAGTGGGTCCGTAAGACTTTATATAGGTCAAACTGAAAAGAAAAGAAATGTATTACCACTAAGAGAGACTGACTGTTGGTAATAACATCCTCCTCACTCTACTCCCCTCCTGGGCTACAGATTTGGCTTGTATAGCTCTTTAGGTTGGCTTCAAGTACCCACCCAATCAGCAGCATCCTGCAGCATTTAACTGAATCCCATGGAGTATTGTTCTGCTGTACAAGGAAAACTGATTATGGGGCTTCCCCTAAATAAGAGTTTCAACAGTTTGTTGGGTCACCTGCTTGCTCAATCAGGCAACCTGTTGTGTTCCCATCCTGTCTTCTTGTTCTTTCTGTTGGTCCACTAGAATGCTTCTCTCCTTTCAGAGAAAAGAGCACATACCTTTTTAGTCACAGAAGTTTCTAAAATAGTTTGTCTTTTCTCCCTCCATTTGTTACCTAAATTAGTTTATATTCTGTTTTCCTTTTGAGCAAATGTACATTTGGGGGGGGGGGTGGCTGGTAGAGGCAGATGAAGAAGGTGGGGATTTATTTTAAAATTTTTATTTTATTTAAAAATTTTAGTAACCAAATCTGAATTTATCAATTGCAATGTCCCCAAGAGAAAGGTTATATTTAACAAGGAAATGTGGTACTTTTCCATAGATATGCTGAACCTGTCTAACAACAACAAAAATCCTTGAAAACCAAATATAAATAAAAAGATAGGAATGAAAGGAGTATATCTATAAACTTTATAAACATTTACCTATTACATATATATGTATATACTCATAAAAGTATAAACACACTTATTCTTGGAGTCAGAAAAACTTGGATTTAAATCTTATTAGAGATGTCCTCATTGTGTTTTCACAAGACAATTCACTTCTTTCTAATCTTGAGTTTCTTCTACTATAAAATAGGGACAATAGAAGCTCCTATTTGACAGTTTTTGTAAGAGTCAAATAAAAAAATGGGTGCAAATTATTTCGTGAGCCTTAAAATATTATGTGTGTGTGTATATATATATATATATAGTGTCTAGTATATAAATTCTTATGTATGCATACATACATATGATATTTTGAATTCTTTGCTTAGCTCAATGTTAGACAATATGAGAGGAATATATAGATATATGTGTATATTTATACACACATACACACACACACACATATATATATACTCTTACAACACTTTTTTATCTGAAATAGATTTGGATTAATTTGGATTACTTTTATTTCTGTGTACAAGTTCATAGGAAAATACAATTTCTGGATTGTCTCATTAAATTCATGCTTGGTATTAGGAAAGTTTAACCGAAATGCTAAAACAATTCAGTGATATATTTTACCTCATTTGAGAATACTCTGGCTTGTGATTCAGCTTTTCCTTTCCATATGTGTGGATCAGATTTTCTGCCTGTTTTTTTCTGCATTGTTATTCAGAAAAAGTTTTAAAGTTTTCAATCTGTATTGCTGACTTTAATTCTACTGCATCATTATAGCTCTATATAGATTCATTATTACATTCTTTAAATTGCTTTTTAATTTAACATTCTTTTCTTTTTAAATTTTGAGTTAAAAATTCCCTTTATCCCTTCCATGGCTACTCTATCCTCTGAGAAGGCAAATCAATATCATATGAATTGTATTAGTACAACTTAAATCATGTAAAACATATTTCCATAATGGCCATATTACAAAAAGTAAGGAAAATAAGGAAAATTTTACTTCAATTTGCACTTAAATTTCATCAACTCTCTATCTAGACCTGGATAGAATTTTTTTATTAGGGATAATTATTTTTCTTAAGTCATTTTATTTATCAGAGTAGCCAAATCTTTCATAGTTGATCATCAGTACAACACTGGTATTACTATGCACACTAACTTTCTGGTTCTCCTTTACTTTTTAATCAGTTCATATAGGCTTGTCATGTTTTTTTTTTCTGAAACTACTCCTCTCATCATTTCTTACAGAACAATAATACTCCATCACAGCTTCTTAAGCCATTCCCCATTTGATGAGTATCCCCTCAATTTCTTATTCTTTACAACCAAAAAAGAGCTGTTATAAATATGTTTGTACATATTGACCCTTTTCCTTTTTCTTTAATGTCTTTAATGTGGCATAGGCCTAATAGTATACCTGCGTCAAAGGATATGCATAGTTTTATAGCATAGTTCCAAATTGTTTTCCAGAATGGTTATACCAATTTAAAGCTCTACCAGTAGTTTATTAGTTTGCATATTTTCCCTCATCTCCTACAACTTTTATCATTTCTGATAGGTATGAGGTGGTACCTGAGAGTTGTTTTGAGTTGAATTTATCCAATCAGGAGTGACTTAAAGCACTTCTTTTTTATGACTATAAATATCTTTGATATGCTCTGAAAACTATCTTTTCAAATCAGTTGATCATTTCTCAATTGAAGAATGGCTTTTATTTTTTTACTTGTTGACACAATTTTTAATAATTATTTTCTGAAATTTTGTAATTCATGTTCTCTCCCTTCCTCTTTTCCCCTTTCAGATATGGCAGGTAATATAATATAGGATATATATATATATATATGTGCTATCATGCAATACATATTTCCATATTTATCATGTTGTGAAAGAAGACATCACTGAAATAAGGAAAAAAAACTCACAAAGGAGATAAAGTGAAAAGTAGCATCTTTCAATCTGCATTTACACTCCATCTGTTCCTTCTATGGTGATGGTTAACTATTTTTTTTTACCATGAGTTCCTTGGAATTATCTTGGATCCCTGCCTGCTGGTAATAAAGAAATTATTCACAGTTGAATATCATACATCATTGTCGTTACTATGTAAAATATTCTGATTCTGCTCACTTCATTTTGCATCATTTCATACACGTTTCTTCAGGTTTGTTTTTTATGATTGTTCTTTTTATCATTTCTTATGGCACAATTCCATTCCATTACAATTATATACCACAAATTGTTTATCCTTCCCCAATTTGTGGATATTCCTTCAGTTTCTAATTCTTTATCATCAAAAAAGCTGCTATTAATATCTTTGTACAAATAGGTCCTTTTCCCTTTATGTTTGTTCTCTTTGAGATATAGAACCTATTGCTGAGTGATATTGCTGGGACAAAGGAGTATACACAGTTTTATAACCTTTTGGACATAGTTCCAAGTTGCTCTGCAAAATGGTTGTATAAATTTTTACAGCTCCACCAACAATGTATTAGCCCCCCCACCGGATTATCTCTTTTAATTACAATTTTTGATTTTCCTTTGTCTGAGGTCATGATTACCACTCCTGCATTTTTTTTACTTCAGCAGGAACATAATACATTCTGCTCTAGGTCCTTATTTTAACACTTTGTGTGTCTTTGTGTTTCAAGTGTATTGATTACTAATAAAATATTATTGGATTCTGGTTTCTAATCCATTCTACTATCAACTTATGTATTATGAGATGGTTTGAAAGGGATGAATGAGTTTGGGAAATGAAGAGCAGCCCGAAGCATGGATGGTACATCAAGGTGAAGTTTATTTCATCACAGCTAGTACTTTATAGGGCAGTGTTACATAAGCTAAAATATTAGGTAATCTTTTTACATAGACAATGGTTAGTGATAATTTACAAATTATAATGACTTAGTTTACCTTGCTGAGGCTTAGACAGAGTTTTCTACAGGACAATAAATCAATATGTCAATGTGTAACCATCCAATCCAGATACTCATAGAATCCCTGCTTCAGTAGTTTCTTGGAAAGATAAAGTATAGTAGGGAAAGGTTAGAAACCTCAGGTGAAGTCATGGGGCTATGTGACTGATTCTGGCCCAAGCATGACTTTGATTTTACTTGTGTCCACTCTCATTCCTGGGGGCTACATCTGCTCCTTTATTCATATAAATTTAACAAATGAATGCAAGGTAAGTGAGTATATGATTTGTATGAACTATGTAAGGCTTGAAAGCTAAATTCCAATTTTATTTGCTTGGAAATGGAATTCTAAACTTGTATTTTTTTAGCAGGTTGTTTGGTTTTTTTTCAGAGTATGTCTCAGAATATGCTGTTCATGCTGACCATAATGATTTGTCATAGGTAGATATTTCTTCACGGCTTTAGTGTAGGAACTGAAATTACTTTTACTCAAGGAATTTTTGGCCTCAAATCAAGTGGTCTACTCTCACTACTGGGGGCTACCCTGGGTAGGTAATTATTGGTTGCAATTCTAGCTTCTTTGCTTTCCAGAATATCATATTCCAAGCTCTCCACTCCTTTAATGTGGAAGATGTTAAAACTTGTGTGATCTTGACTGTGCCTCTGTGATATATGAATTGTTTTTTATGGCTGTTTATAATAGTTTCTCCTTGACCTAGGAGCTCTGAAATTTGACTATAATATTCTTTAGAGTTTTCCTTTTGTGAGCTCTTCCAGGAGGTGACTGATGGAATCTTTCAATTTTCATTTTATGCTGTGCTTAGGATTTCAGAGTAGTTTTCATTCATAATTTCTTGAAGTATAATGTTAAGATTCTTTTTTAAAGATGGATATCAGGTAATATAATAATTCTTAAATTATGTCTCCTCAATTGATTTTATAGTCCAGTTGTTTTTCTTGTGAGATATTTCACTTAAAATATATTTATTTTGTTGTTTCTTGATATCTTATGGAATCACTAGCTTCTACTTACCTAATTCTAATTTTAAGGAATTAATTCTGGGCCTGAAAATTTTTGCTTCCAAAATGCTATGATCTGGAGAAAAGTGTGGTCGCTCTCTTGGCTTTCATCCTGGTCATTACCCAGGAAAGATGTCTTGTCTTTGGACAACCTCTTTGCCTGAGAACTTTGACCACGGCTGGGCTCCTATTCACTTGTGACTTACCCCAAGTGCTCCTCTCTGCCCTAGAACTGCAAATGGGCAATAAAATTTTCAGTCAGTTCTATTTGCACTGAATGTCATCAAAGAATCCCTTGTAGTCTGCTTCTGAGCAGTTCTCCAATCCCCTTAAAATATCTGGGCTGGCAATTTGCAAAAATGCTACTCCTTCCACTTACCATGGTTTTAGCAACATCCTCTAAAGCCCACTGCTTGTGTGACTGCTATGTGAGCCCTGACCCTCCTATCAATCCCCAATGTTGTCTTAGGGAGGAAAAATATCTGATTCTTGCATTATATTGGCTCTACTGCTCCAAAATGGCATTGACACTATTTTAAAGCTGGTTGTAGGGGAATGTTTAGAGACTTCAGCTGGGTTGCTGCCTACACTCCACTATCTTTGCTCTACAACAATATGTGTTCATTATTGATGGTATTGACATTTTTTGGTATATATATATATATAATTCATTCTTCATTTATATTTCTTAAATGTACAGACAAGAAAGAATGATATTATGAATAATATAATCAGATACTGTCAATTCAGAAAAGTTGATTTTAATCTTTTTTCCTATGGATAGAATTTATTTATAAGTATCTCAGCCCTTTGCTAACCTCCCCACATCACAAAAGGTATCATCTGGGAGACAGATATATATTTAGATTATGTCTTTCATGTTTCCATTTTTCAGTTCATTCTCTAGAGATAACATTCATAAATTATTCTAGAATATTAAATCTGTAGCTATGTATAATGTTCTCTTGGTTTCACCCATTTCCCTGTTCATTATTTCATCTAGTTATTCCTAAGTTGTTGTTTTTTTAATTAGCCTGTTCACCATTCTTATGAAGTAGACAATTTGATTTTTATCAAGTTACAAGTATGTTTTTGCCATTTCACCCCCATTAAAATTTTCCTCCAATGTCCTCATGCTATAGAGGGAACAGGGAGTTCTTGAAGGGAAGAAACTCAGTGTATCACAAATTCTGATTGAATATCTCTTGTCTGAGGTAAAATCTTTTTTTAACTTACTATTAAATTGGTTGCAGGTTGATACATATTTTAGCCCAAGCATCTTGCAAAGAGAGGGTGATAATTCATGAAATGTTCATGATACATATAGTAGATAATTATGTATATGGATAAAATTACATTTCTATAAATGTTCTTTTATTGTTGTCACTCCCTCTATTTTTTTCTGTTTCTTCCTATCATTTTACTCAAATTTCATTTTTTTCTAGAAAATATAAATCATTCCCTTATATAGTGTAGCTTTTTATAAAAATTTAATTTTTATTAATTAAGTAATTTGATTTGGGAAATTTTACCATTATAATCATTATTATTATTATTATTATTATTATTTAGACCATTTTCACATATGATCGAAGTAGTTAATGCCCTTACTATGTTTGTTTGACACCTCTTATTCTGTCTTCTCACTGATCTTATCCCCAACTCCCATCCTTCAGTTTAATTTACATCATAATGCCAGGGTAATCTCTCTCACACAGTGTCCTAGTTATCTCATTTTTTTTAAAGTCTGAAATACTTAGTATAGTATTCAAAGTTTGTTATAATTTGTTTTTCACCTACCTTTCATAGTTTTGTGAATTGTAAGGGCTGGAATGAAACTGAAAAATCTTGTTGCCAAATTATTAATTTTACTAATGAAAAAAGTGAGGATTCTAAAGGTTAAGTGGTATGCTCAAAGTCACACTCCCAAAGCTCTTGCCAAATAGAGGACCCATTGTACCCTTGCTTTGTATGTGATTTATCTCTTTTTGAATCCTATTTTATGCATTTTACACATGACTTCCTTAAGAGTTGGGACAATAGCTTATTCATTTTAATTAATTCAATCTTCTCCTCCTTGCGCATTGTTGAGTTATTAATGTGTTGAGTTAAATTTGTAAAACTGTTTTTTCTCAACAAGAACTTTGGTAGAGAAAGATCAGAGAATCCAATCAGAAAGAAGCTTTGTGTCAGTGATGGCTAACCTTTTGGAGATGGAGTGCTGGGCCCTGCCCCTCACCCCAGGCCCAAGCAGAGTGGTAAGTGCTCCCCTTACACTGCAGAGGGGAGAGAGAAAGCCCTCACCTTGGGCTGCTGGGTGGAGGGGCAGGTGAAATGAGGAGTATTTTCAGGGAGTCTAGAGAAGGGAAGGAGAGTGTCCTAAGCACTCTGCTCCCCTCCTGCTTGGCCACCTGTGAGCTGCCCACCTCACCTTACCCCCTGTGTGTTCCCATTGCTGGACTGCTCGACAGAGGGATGGGATATATGAAAAAATGTTGTCAAACATGGTGGAGAAGGAGAGGAGAGCAGCTCTACCCAAGTCCTTCTGCCTTTCTACTAAAGAACTCTGGTGGGGGAAGGGCAGTGTGCATACTCACAGAGAGCACTCTGCATGCCGTGTTTGGAATCTGTGCCATAGGTTCGCCATCACTGCTCTATATTAACTATTTATAAATGTTACTCATGACAACTAGGTTTATATTCAGGACATTATTTTTTTTCCAGAGATGATTTTCTTTCTGATCCTTTTAATTAATATGGTCCTTTCATCGTTGCTTTACAAATGATAAAGATTTTGGATAATTATTAGTCTTCTGCTGTATAAGTTTAAGTACGTATTTTGATAAACAAGGACATATGTAGCAGAGGAAATTGGCAGATACAATAGTTCTATTCAGTACAAAGGAATCCAATTTGTATCATAGTATTTTCTTTTGTTCAATAAACATCAGATTATTCTATATCAATGTTTATACTTCTTTTAAATTTCAATTCAATATGATTCAATTTCCTCAAAGTACTTTTATAGATAAATTTTTCTGTTATAAGTACAATGCTTATGTACAAAATCATATTATATTCTCATAGTTTAATGTATATTATTGCTTTGATTTGTTTTTTAATTAATTTTAATTTAATTCAATGGACTGTGAATATAACAATATTGTCTACATTCTTAATCTTTCTCCATTTCCAGATGAAAACAATGTTTTTGAGTAGTTTTAAATTTTCTTTCTCATGAGTTTAGAAATAATATTTTTGATATGAAAATATGTAGAGAAATTAAGAAGGAAAATGGTGATTCATATTAACATCAGAGATTGGTATACTGTTTTATAAAAAAATACCAATTTACTTTTGGTATAGTATATTTGTATTTAAGTAAAGCTTTTGACAAAATTTATCACAATATCTTTGTGGACTAGATAGAGGGATATGAACCAGGGAACATTACATTTAGTTGGGATTGGAATTTGTAGACTGATAAGAAGCAAAGATGATTGATAAATAAATGATTGTCATCCTGGAGATTTTTGAGATTTTTCCATCATCTAGGGCCATTTTCTTTGGTTTGTTCCCTTTTTATAGTTTAATGCTTAAAAAAATAAGCAGTTATTTGTATGGTTACATCAATGATGTCCTTATTTAACCAGTGGTTTGCATTAATCTGAATGGAATAATTAATACATTCTATGACAGAATATGGATGCAAAAGCTCTATAACAGTTAAGAATAGCTTAAAATAAAATTTAATAGTGACTAATAATGTTCTGCTCTTATATTTAAAAATCATTTTTACAAGTTCAGAATGAAGAAGGAAAGAACAAGAGTTGTCAATTATGTGATGTGGCAGTCAAAAAATTAATTATCTAATCATCATATCTATGATATCATTGATTAAGGGAACACATGGCAAGGAACCACCATTATCATTACAGACAGATAGATGTTCTCCAACATATGGTCTTAGAGAGTTACATGGATCACTGAGTAACTTATCTAGGGTCATATACCCAGTATATGCCAGATAAGATATGAACTCATGTTCTTTGGCTCTCTGGCCAGCCCTTAAGATCTTGAATTACAATAATGGAAGAATGATGTGCATAATGAAGATGATTGTCTTGCTGTATTTTATTCTGTTCCAACTTTATATAGAATATTTTCCATAGTTCTGGAAACATATTTAAAAGAGAAAGTATCCCAGAGAATAGTCATAATAATGAAGGAACTAAAAGCATGCCATTTGAGGATCATAGGGAGAAAATAAGGATATTTAATCTGGGGAAAAAGAGAATAAGGAACTAAGGATATGGTGCTAAATGTTTTATAAATGGCCCTACTAAAAATTGTGTTTATGGCAGACTTTTAAGTTCATTTATTCATTCTGAACTATCAACATTTTCTCTATTACTATAATAAATCAAATCAATCAACAAATCAACAGCCATGATTTGTAGTGTTTGCAGATGGCTGAAGTATAAATGTTTACAATCATAATTTAACAATTCACTGTCAGTATGACACACTCCTATTATCTAGTTCGTGATCATTGATTTCACACATGTGAAGGGATGTCATTTAGAAGTGGGTTTAGACTTTTCTGTTTGGTGCTAGGGGGCAGAATTAGATAGAAGTTAGCAGGAGGTATATTTTGACTAAATTTAAGAAGCAAAATCATTAGAAATTAAAACTGTTCATCAATAAAGTGAGTTTTCATTGTAGATAGTAAATTCCCAGTCATTGAAAGTCTCTAATTGGAAGCTGCATAATCATTTAATGAAAATATGATCTTAGGTTCATGTTCAGTTTTGAATTGAACTAGATGACTTTTGGAGTACATTTTTAACTTCATGATTAATGTAATAAGAAAGTTACTGTCCTCAAAAAATATATGATAGGTAAGAGAAGGGAAAGGTCATTCTCATTTGATTGATGACAAAAGGCTTCATGAAGGAGGCATTATTTGAGCTAGACCTTGAAGCATTGATATAATTTCAAAAGGCTGACACAAAACTTCCCAGGTGAGACAAATATTATGATCAAAGGTCTGTAGTTATTTAAGTAATATATAAATACACATATACATATTAAGAAATGTATATTTTGCATGAATGTGGGCAATAGTCAAAGTATAGGGTTATGGGGGAAAATGTGAAACTTGAATGCAAAGGATCTTGAATACCAGGGTTTGTCATTGTTGTTGTTCAGTAGAGTCTGACCCTTCATCAATCCATTTGTGGTTTTCTTGGCAAAGATGTGCAAGTGCTTTGTTATTTTCTTCTCCAACTCATTTTACAGATGAGGAAACCGAGGCAAGCAGTGATAATGAGTTGCCCAGGGTCATATAGCTAGTTAGAGTCTGAGGGCAGATTTGAACTCAGGAAGATGAGTCTTCCTCACTCCAGGTCCAGCACTCTATCCACTATGCCATATCAGGAGGATACATTTGTATAAAACATATGATAAATGAGAACTCTCAGAGGTATAGTGATTATTAATCCACTTTTTCATATATGGAAAATAAGGCCCAGTTAGGTGAAGTGAATTTTTCAGTCAGAAGGAGAATTCTAACCCACACCTCCTTCCTCCAAGTCTAACATTCTTTCCATTAAGCACAACTAACTTTATGGTGGAAGGTTTTGGGTTTTTTTTTGAGTATATATGAAGAAATAGTTCTATTAGAAATGTATTTTAGTCATACTTATCTGGTAGTTTTGAGGAAAATGCCTAAGAGTTGAAGAGGCTCTGGGGAGGAAAATCACTTAGGAATATATTATTATGATCCAGGGAAATTATAGCAAAAGACTAGCTTAGGGTAGGGTTAATGGATTTGGAAAGGATTGATACAAAAGACACTGAAGAGATAGGATTGGTATTTTGGGGAGGCAACTGATTAGTTGTGGAGAATATGAGAAGGAAAACTAAATGGGTCATCAAATGGTAGAACTGAAAGAATGATGGAAGCATATATAGAAATGGGAAAATCAAGAAAAAGAGTTGGTGTCAAGAGGAAGAAAATAAATTTAGTTTTTGGATAAGTTGACTTTTGGCACTTGGAATATTCTCAAGCACACATAAGCAAAATGAAATGTTTCAAATCATCAAATTTTGAATTACTTAGGGGTCCTAAAATCATAAAGCATAAGTCAATTTTAATAGTCAATATCCTTGACAATTACAAATAGGAAGTAAACATGGGAGGCTGAAGAGGAAGGCAAAGGAAGATTGGCCTTTGGTATCTATGGGTAATCTAAGAGAAAGATCATAAAAAAAGGAGGAAAATGCCAAAGGCACATTTCGACTACAACATTCTATATTTTTCCTAGTCCTTGCTACCGTAATTTTTCATGAAGGTGGGGAACTTCCCTAGAAGGAGGAAGCCTTTTCTGCCCGATACAACTTGGGTATAGGATGAGATGGAATGGTTATTGATGTTATTATTTTCTGTAGAAAAGGAAAATTTGACAGTCGTTTCTCCCCCTTCCCCCCTTGATATGGCCTGATGATATTTGGTGCCCAATCTCATTGTGCTCAGCTGTGTCATGCCTTTTGGTTCACTCATGTGGTTATTAGCTAGAAAATTCCATACAAGTCCTGAGGTTATACAGCTGCTCTTTTGGCTTTAGAATTTGTTTTCTGCCCAATTGAATTTGAGGGGTTAAATGAATACGATTTAATAATCTCTTCTTATATAAAACAGAAAAATATTGCCTATTGTATATCAGATCAGATTCTTGCCAGATTGCTACATTTCTTGATGGTGATCTGTTATCAGACATGCTTTAGATGGCTTGAGTATAAGTCATTTTAAGAGGATTCTATTTTTCAAAATCAATTCATTCAACCCCATAAAAATTTAAATACATACTAAGTGCCAGGCAAAGAGAGAAATGACAACATGTTTTTCCCTCACAGAGCTTATTTTCTATTTGTGGCAAAATAACATTTACATAGAAATTAAATCTAAAATATATGCTAAGTAATGTTTTCGGGGGTACATTATTAGCCCACAAGGAACAGAAGATTAACATAAACTTCCCATAAGAGGTGGCACCTGAGTGAACTTTGAAGGAAATCAGAGATTTTATCAGTTACATGAAAAAGTGTTTTCTTAATGATAAAAACTAATATTTTCTTATACTTTTAAGAAGCTAAATGAAAATGGTCAAAGAAGACAAGAAAGCAATGATTAACTATTCCCTTACCAAATCAAATGACTAATTGTTAATAGAAGTTTTACAAATACTATTTCAACTTATTCATACAGAATGGATAAGCTCCATTTTGACAAGATCCTTTGACGTAGTTTACATTTATTTATTTGAATATAAAGTTCAGTCTTAATTCTGTGTTTATATCTGCATTAATACACATGCCCAGAGCTTCTTCATCTGTTCTGTAAAATCTCCCTGGTGATTTTAATAAGACAATTCCTCCATGGGAGGTAGCTCCAAAGAAATTCTCCTTGGATCCAGAAACAGGAAGGATTTTCCTCTAAGTAAATTGGATTTTGAAATTTGTTGTTACTATTAAATATTCTTAATGATGTAACTAATTTCAGGTTCTATGTTTTTGTTAAAGCAGTATTAAAAAAGCATTAACATTTCATTATGTTTGATTAAATTATCTACATTTTAATATATTTTTAGTCTTCAAATTTCACAAATCCAAATAAAAAGGGAACCATATGAAGCTTATTGCCACTATTATTATATTATTGATCATTTAATAAATTAGAAAATTATTTTATGACCAATTTGGCTTCTACCACTGTGGAAAATTTTGGGAAAGAATGTCACAGGAGACATGGCTTCAACACAGAATCACAGAATGTTAGACCTGCAAGGACTCTTTCATAGATGAAGTAAATGAAATGAAGTGACTTTCTTGAAGTCATAAATTGTTAACTAGTAGTAGTTCACTGATTAGTAATCTTGAGTTCTCCCTGTCACATTATGCTCCTGCCACTGCAATAGAAAGTTTTATTAATGATCATTTGATAAATTTTCTTTTGTGAAGTTTTTTTTAATTCACAAAGCAATTTATAGGTTTCAAATGCTAGTCTTAATTTTTTCCCAGTTAGCTAAGGTTGTATATAGGATATTCTATATTTTGTTATTAGTAATCAACTCATTATTATTAGTATTAGTCATTAAAAGTCATTATTATTCATTATCTCAGAAAGAAAAGTTTTTTATGCAGAATTAAAGTTGATGCAATACATATTTACCCTTTCTTATTACACATTAGGACAGTTGGAGATCTATGAACCTGTGAAAATGTGGACTGATAACCTCACTTTCAAAATGAATGCCAAAAAATTATGATAGGAGAAGTATATACATTTACAGGCACTGAAACAGAAGTCATGAATATGTTAGAAAATAGCCTCAGACACTCAGATACTAGCTGTGTGACCCTGCACAAGTCACTTAACATCTATTTTCATCAGTTTCCTCAATTGTAAAATGGGGAGGCTGACCCTGTATTTTGCAAGGATTCCATGCTGCAATCATCTACATAACATCCTACATTTCAGGGATGTTGTGAGGATCAAATGAGATCATATTTGTAAAAATCACTTAGTTCAGTGCTTGGTGTGTAGTACGCATTTATAAATGTTTACTTTATTGTCTTCATAGAGGTAATAACTTCAGTGAACTGGAATTTCTATTTGGATTAATGTCATCATTTTAACTAAAATGGTTGTTTCATAGTCAAATCATACTAAAACAATGAATTGACATATAACTGTAGTTGTCAGAGGAACTGCTTGAAAAAGCAAACAAGCCCTATGTTCTGTCATATGGCCAGTTATTTTTAAAAAAGAGAAACTAATTAGTCTTTTGTTGTTTCACTGAATTCAGCTTGATGTTTTCAAAATAATCCATCAGCTGATTAAATTCAATAATTTTCCTCTTGCTGGCTCCCAAACTGTTTTATGTGGCTCACAGCTTGAGCTGACCATTTGTTTGTTTCTGAATAGACTGGTCAGCTCTGCCTCAGCAGCAGAAGTGGTTATGCAGAAAAACAGATGGTTCCCAGGATTTTTAATAATACTTCACAACAGAGCATTCATTTATTCCTTTAACATTTTTTTCACTACTTGCTATATACTCTGTAGGAGTGTAGTACAAAAATGTGGCACAATCTCTACTCATAAGAGCTTGTAACAATTAGATTTATTAGCAACTGGAACTGTTCAAAGTGGAATGGACTGTCTTGGGAAACAGTGGGTTACCCCTTATTCAAGGTCTTCAGGAAAAAACTGCATTACTGTTACCCACATGTATTAGCAGACATAATTCTTTTTTAGCACTGACTAGGAATAGTTAGTACGAAAGTCTAGTTCTTGAATTCTGTGATTCTGAGACAACTTAATAGGAAAGATAAAACAAGTACATAGTTGTACAAACATACAAAAATTAAAAAGAGTCAAGTTAAAAAGTGTTCACTAAAATATTGCTTTATGCTAGTATGTTGCTAAAAATTGTAAAGATAAAAAGAAAAGATAATGTTAAAAGAAGGGGGAATTTGGGTTAACCACTTGACGAGAAGGAAAAGAGTAAGGCAACAATAAAAATAGAACATTATAAGTAAACAAAAGAAATAAAATCGATAATTTAAATAAAACTTCAAAACTAAAGAAAGTGTTAACAAAAAGGGGAGAGTTAGGGATGAAAATAGAAAAAAGATAACTTGCAGATATAAGGTAGATATAGCAAAATTATTTGTAGAGACAAAGTACTGACTTAAAAGAAGTGGACCAACAAAAAAAATCTCAATTTAGAGAAAGAGGAGACAGAAATTAAAGAAAAGATAAAGGGAATTTATCACAAGAATTTAAATGTATGAATGATTGAAAGAGAATGAAACATTACAAAATTATTATTGTTTATAAGAAAACACCCCAAAAGTAGGAATATAAAGAACAAAAAGAGAGATTGAAACAAAATATATCATGTATCAGAAGAATGCAGAAAAGCAGAAGTTGCAATAATTTTCAGTCAAGGCAAAACAAAGGTTAAAAGCATAAACAGATGAACAGAGAAGTCACAGGATGCTTAAAGGAACCATGACCACAAACCAATACCAATACCAATCACATTTGCTCTACATGGCATACAACTAAATTCACAAAGGAAAAATTAACTGAATTCCAACAAAACATAGTAATAATGATAGTAGAGAACTCTTTTTTCTTCTTTCAGAGATGAACAAGTTTAATAGAGATATTAAAAGAAGAAAAATATTAAATTAAAGAAATTATTGGGAAATTTAGGGCTAAAAACCCTGTTGTGAGTATATTTTGCATGGTAATATATGTATACCTCAGAGTGGTTATCATCTCCAGGAGGGGAGGAAGAAGAAGGGAAAAAACAATTTTGTTCTTATAATTTTGGAAAATTCATTTTAAAAATTATTACATGCTATTGGGAAAATAAAACATTAAAAAATAAAGTAAAAAATCTATGGTGCCTATAGAAGCACTAAAGAATATATGTATTTCTCAGTACTACCTTGCACTTTTACAAAAAATGACTGTTAATATACATAAAAATATTCTTTGGTGGACTGACATGCAACTAATTTGATTATTTTATACTTATTTTAATGTTATTTTATTTTTTATCCATGCTTCTTGGATTTTGTTGTTATTATAAACATGTATAGAAATGCTGCTTATCTGGAGATTTGTTGAAAAGTCTAAAGCATTGCTGAAGCATTTATTTCAATTAGTTATTTTTTTCTTACTGATTCTTTTGAATTTTCTAAGTAAAACATCAGCTCACCAGCAAATAACAATAGCCTTTAATCCTCTTTCCCTACTTCTAAGTCTTATGTTTCTTTCTAGAATTACCATTTATAAATAATAGCCAGGAGGATAGCCGTCCTTACTTTACTCCTGAGTTTATTGGGAAAATCTGTACTGAGAAAAGATATAATACATGCAAAGCACTTGGCAAACTTATCAAAAGCACTATATAAATGCTAGTTATTATATCAATTGCATTTGCTGCATATTTCTGGTGATAGATACTTATCATAATTAAAATGTTTTATTTTACCAATTTCATGTAATAATTTTCAACATGTTTTCCAAAATTATAAGATCCAAATCATTTCCCTCTTTCCTTTCCCTTTCCTCTCTGGAGATGTTAGACAATTTAATTTGGATTTTATGTGTATGATCATGCAAAGCATACTTCCCCATTGGTCAATGTAGTCTGAGAATATTCATAAAACCAAAACCCCAACAATAAAAGCAAAAAAAAAAATAAAGTGAAAAATAGTATACTTTGATCTGCATTCTGACTACCAACAGTTCTTGCTCTAGAGATAGGCAGCATTCTTTGTCATAAGTCCTTCAGAATTTTTTGATATTGTTGAGAATAGCTATGTGTTGTATGGTTGATCATCATACAATATTGCTGTTTCTTCATACAATGTTCTCCTAGTTCTGATTACTCCACTATGGATCATTTCATGTAGAGCCTTCCAAATTTTCTGAAATCATCCCGATCATCATTTCTTACAGAGCAATAGTACAATCACAATCATGTACTATAATTTGTTCAACTATTCCCCAATTGACAGACACCCTTTCAATTTCCAATTCTTTACCACAATAAAAAGCTGCTATGAATATTTTTTGTAAAAATGGGTCCTTTCTCCACCCTCCACCTTTTTTCATTTCTTTTGGTTACAGATCTAATAGCTATATTACTGGATCAAGAGGTATGCACAGTTTTATAACCCTATATAGTTCCAAATGGCCCTCCAGAATGATTGGATTAGATGACAACTCCACCAAAAATGCATCTGTGCCACATTTTTGCAAGAGCCCTTCCATTATTTATCCTTTTCCATTACTGTCATATTGGTCAATCTGTGAGGTGTGAGATGATGCCTCAGAGTAGTTTTAATTTGCATTTCTCTAACCAAGAGTGATTTAGAATATTTTTTCCTTTGATTATTATTAGTTTGGATTTCTTCATCTGAAAATTGTTCATATCCATTTACCATTTTTCAAATAGAGAATGACTTATCTTTTTATAAGTATGAGTCAGTTCTTTACATATTGGAGAAGTGAGGCCTTTATTAGGAAAAAAATTGTTTTAAAGATTTTCTTCCTAGTTTGTTTCACTTTCTGATTTTGGTTACACTGGTATATGATAATATTTTTTAAGATATTGCTATACCTATAATTGTGTGCAGATTTTTACCATTAATAATTACTGTGCTTTGTCAAAGGTCTTTTCTTCATTTATTATGAAAATCATGTAATATTGAATTTTTAAAATTTAATATGACTATGTTGATATTTTTTCCTAATCTTGAACCATCTGATATTCATGGCACAAATCTAGCTTGATCCTAATAAATTATTTCTTTAGAACTTTGTGGGGGGGGGGGAGTCTGCTGAATGGGTCAGTAGATTGAGATACAGGTCTAGAGATGGGAAGTCCTACGTTCAAATCTGGCCTTAGATATTTCCCAGTTGTGTGACCCTGGGCAAGTCACTTATCCCACATTGCCTAGTCCTTATCACTTTTCTGCCTTGGAACCAATACACAGTATTGATTCTAAAACAAAAGGTAAGTGTTTAAAAAAACACTTTTTTAATAATATTTTAGACATATTTTTTGTTAAAAATTGAATGATAGTATTTATGATGCTAATATCTTATTCTTCTTTTTCTTCTTTGTTTTTCTTATTTAGTGAGTAGGATTATATTTTTCCCATAAAAATAATTTTTATAGAAAACTTTATTTCAGAATTTTTGTGAATAATTTTTGTATAATAGGTATTAATGATTTCAAAAAAATTTATAGACTTTACCAGTAATTCTATGAGGACCAGAAATCCCTTTTCTCTCCACCCTTTGGTTGTTCCTTTTTAACTTTTTCTTCTTTCTTGAAATTAGGTTAAGATCTCTTTTGGGATATTTCATATTTTTGAATATATTTCTCTGTTTCCTTTTTGTTCTCAGTTGTACAAGCAAATAACTGTGGAAAGTGGATTATGAGAATGTATTTTATTTATTCTTGTTTTGTTGTGATTTTACCAACAGCATTTTTAATTTTACTGAACTGATTTTCTGCCCACTTTTCTTAAAAATCAAGTTAGCTTGAAAGTTGATATTATTAATTTTTATAACCACCTTTTATTTTTGTTTATCAATTCTACAGTAGTTTTACTTCTAATTTACTTTCTCTGTAATTTTCAAACATACTTTCTTTTGTTCTTATTTAATCTCATATGTAATATAAAGGAGGGGAAAAACAGATTGTCCATTTTTTTGCTTCAATTTCATTACTGCCTATAGTTATCATGAGACTGAAAAAGAAGAGGAAGAGGACCAGGTACTTAGTTTTGTTTTTCTAATTAGTAAAACCTATTGGGAAATCTGAGAGGGTAACCATTTGTTTCACTTTATAAAGGCATAGTTCAGTTACTTGCCCAAGCAGTGTTACTTTTATACTTAGCTTTAAGCCATTGTAACTTGGTGAAGGCATACAGAGAATTCCAAATTAGTTCTCAGGAGAAGATTTCTAATTTTATTCATGGCCTTTAGCATTTAGAAAGAAGAGAGGAAGGAAGTGGGTTAGTGAAATAAAAGAGGAAGAATAGATTTATTTCATTGAATATTTCACATTTTAAAAATATTTAAATTTTGAACATAAAGAAATCCTTCCTTATTATAATTCTAGTTATTAAGACCTTTTAAATTTAGCTTATTGCATTGGATCTTATTTTTAAAAATTGAATAGCACCCTTATTGATATGTTTAACAACGAACCCTTTCTCAAAGTTACACCATTAGAGACTTCATTTAAATACTGATTTTTTTTAACATTAATTGGATCTCTGCTCACTCCCTTTTTGCAAAAATCTGAAGATAAGTGGATTTAGGGTAAAATAAGCATCTGACTTATATATTTCACTGAAACAAGTAAATAAAAAAAAGTTCATTTCCTTGACTTAACACATTTAAAAAGAGATCAGATTAATTTGGAACTTTTTTTCTTCATCTGTATAAGATATGATATAATCTTTTTCAGTTTGTAGTTGGTTAAAAAAAAGCAGATTCAATTACATGTCTAATAAGATAAGTAGCTAGAAATCTTCAAATTTCTATTAGTAAAAACACGTTTTTCCTGCTGAATTTGTAGTATTATGAATTTTCAAAACATCAGAACCAATATTCACACACACACACACACACACACACACATATATAGGCAGCTAGATGGCTCAATAAATGAAGCTCTGGAACTGCAGGATGGAGGACAAGAGCTCAAAAACTGCTTCAGACATCTTCTAGGTATAAGTAAGACCTTGGGCAAGTCACTTAACCTTTATTTTTTTTCCATTTTCTGAATTGTAAAATGGGGATAATAATAGTACCTACCTCCCAGAGTTGTTGTGAGGATCAAATGACATAATATTTGTAAAGTGCTTTTCATAGTGCCTGGCACACAGTGTGCACTATATTAAATTTAGTGAAGATGATAATCGTGATTTATATACATATTAATATGATTTGTGAAGTCAGTTAGAGATAGTTCCTGACTTGTGTAAAAGCACTTAACTCCTCTGGATTTCAGTTTCCATTTCTGTAAAATGATCTGATTTAACTAAGTAACACAGTCACGTGTAGCTCTCAATCAATTTCCATGGCTTATTATATTCTCTTTTCTCCTCTTTCCCCAACTCAACATTTTTCTTGGTCCTCAGTCTTCAGTGAACTCCATTCATAACTTCTGTTAGCCCCAAGGATGGACCTGACTGCTTCCCATTCTAAGAAAAGATACCTAATTGTTTTCTCTTCCTAGGTCCACTATAAAAGGAAATGCCACATTTCTTCTGCTTTCTTGTCCCTGAGAAAATCACAAGGTAGTATTAACCTTCTGGTGAGGTTATTCTAAAAGTATTTGGGATCAGAAGGAAAGCATTAAGATTAAAGAGGACTTGGAAAGATTTCTTATAGAAGGCAGGATTTTGCCTGAGTCTTAAAGAAAATCAGGTAAGCTAGAGGGTATATTGAGAATATAGCTCCATGCTATTGATTCTGGGATTACCTATCCCTTTCTTCATCCAGCTACTTCTAGATTCTAGATCTTCTCACTCAAAAATCATTCTTCTTTAACTTTCATGATCTTTTATTCTCTACTAGACAGAGATCACAAGCTACACCCCTGTAATAAGAACAAAATATGTTACTATCTTCCCAAATTGGAATTCTTAATTTTCTCATAGAAGTATAATTGCGCATGATGTTTAAGTTCCCCTGTATTTGGGGATACATTATGAATTAAATTAGATTTGAGGGCTAATGAAGAATATCATAATATTTTTCTATAGGAAAAATGTTTTGTTTCCAAACAACCAATTTATATTTTTTGTTATAAAACACAAATTTTTCATAAATTGAGAAACATTTTACAATACTTTAAAATCATTATTTTTCTCATTTCTACCATTATCTATAATTGGAATGAGCACTGGCTCTCAAATCAGAAAATATGGAATAAAATCCTATCTCATTCATTTTATATTTGAGATGAACAAATCACCTAACTTCCCTAACTCTTACTTGTATCTTCTAGAAAATAAGCATACTGGAATAGGTATCCTCTGGGACCCCTTTCAACTCTCCATTTATGATCTTAAGATGTAACTCATCCTTCCCTTCCTTTTCCCTTTCTTCCTTCCTTTCTCCCATCATCATCCTCTATTCAAACTTTTTGGTATGTGAACAACTTTATATTCTTTTAAAAATTAAATAGGGACTTCCTGGTTAAGATGGCTGAAGAGTAGAAGCAAAGTGATTTTCTCTCCTTACCAACTAATATAGCATATCTCCAAAGGACAAAAAAAAAAAAAAACAAATCCAGATGAAAGAAGGGACCCACAATAGGGCTCAGTATCGAAGATATGTGAAATATGAGCATTTCCAAGCTATAAGGAGGGGAAATAGCTCCCATCAAAATGCGAGCTGATCAACCCTTCCCATCCCCAACCACAGCACCAGAGTCAGAGGCTGCACTCCAGAGTTAGACTGAGTGGGGTCACAAAATCTAGCTCCTTGGCAGCTAACTGGCACCACTAGGAGGTTGCCCCTGAAAGCAGCAAGACCTGAGACCCTAGGAGGCTGGAGAACTCAGACCTTAGATATGAGAGTGGGGCTGAGAGAGGCAGAAGCAGTGTGCTCAGACTCAGGGGAAAACTTCAGGTGGAGGAACAAACATGGGCCAATTTCCGGGCTCTGGGCAGCCAGCTAGGACCACGGGGGCTTGACCCTGAAAACAGCTAGACCACAGACTCCATGAGGCTGGAGAACTCAGACCTTGGACATGGGAGTGGGGCTGAGAGAGACAGCAGCAGCACACTTAGACTCAGGGGAAAACCTCAGGTGGAGGAGCAAGCATGGGCCAATTTCCAGGCTCTGGGCAGCTGGTTAGGACCACAGGGGTTTGAACCCGAAAACAGCTAGACCAGAGACCACAGGAAAATCCCCAGAGAAGCCAGGAGACTCACAAAGTAGCCTCAGGCAAAAACTGCTCCCTAACTCCATACAAAGAGAATTAGATTGCCTTACTCAGACTTCTGGGGAGAAAGAATAATGATGTCAAGCAAGGCCCAAGAAATAAATAAGAAGACTAAGAAAAAAACTCTAACACTTGATAATTTCTGCACAGAAAAAACCAGGAAACAGAGGAGGACAAACAATAAAAGACATCCAAACCTTCCCAAAAAAATGAAAATGGATCACAAGATCTTGAAGAGTTCAAATCTGAGATCATGAGAAAGATGGAAGAGATATGGCAAGAAAATAACAGTTTAAAAGGCAGAATTTTGCAATTGGAAAGTGAGGTTCAGAAATCAAATGAATTGATTAGCAAATTGAAGACCAGAAATGACCAGCTAGAAGCCTTAAAGAGCCAGATAGACCAGATTGAAAAGGAAAATCAGAAGATTATAGCTGAAAACCAGTCTCAAAAGGCTAGAATTGGGCAATTAGAAGCCAGTGACCTCACAAGACAACAGGAATTAATAAAGCAAAGTCAAAAGACTAACAAAATAGAAGGAAATATGAAATATCTCAATGAGAAGTTAATAGATCAAGAAAACTGATCTAGAAGAGACAAGTTGAGAATTATTGGTCTTCTGGAAAAAGCAGAGAGAAATAGAAACCTAAGTATCATATTACAAGGAATTATCCAACAAAACTGCCCTGATGTCCTTGAACAAGAGGAGAAAATAGACATTGAAAAGATCCATAGATCACCCTCTACACTAAATGCTCAGAAGACAACCCCCAGGAATGTAATAGCCAAATTCAAGAGCTTCCAAGTTAAGGAGAAAATATTACAAGAAGCCAGAAAGAGGCGATTCAGATATCAAGGAACACCAATCAGGATTACACAGGATCTGGCAGCCTCCACACTACAAGACTGTAAGGCTTGGAACATGATTTTCAGAAAGGCAAGGGAATTGGGTCTACAACCAAGGATCACCTACCCATTGAAACTGACTATATACTTCTAGGGGAAAGTATGGTCATTCAACAAGATAGAAGATTTCCAAGCATTCACACAGAAAAGACCAGGACGAAATGGAAAGTTTGATATCCAACCACAAAAACCAAGAGAAACATAAAACGTTAAATAAGAAAGAGAGAGGAAAGAAAGAAAACTCTTACTTTTAAATTTCCTTCTTCAAGGGCTTCAATAAGATAAAATTATTTGTATTTCTATATGGAGAAATATGATGTCTAATTCTAAAAATTGTACTCACTATTATAGTAATTAGAAGAACTAGTAATAAGGAGAGGTTGGAATACTAAATGGTCTAAGATGACATGGGCGCAAAAGTGTGTGGGGGGAATAGAAGTTACTAAGAGTAACTTGAAGGAATAAGAAAAATAGGATAATCTATACCACACAAAGAGGGCATTGGATGGGGAGGGGAGGAATACTATTATAAGAAGGAGAGGAAAAGCATGTAAAAGGAAATACTTAAACCTTATTATCAGTGGAATTAATCCTGAGAGGAAAGAGTAGCTAGATCAATTGGGATATCAAATTCTATCTAACCCTATGGATAAAGTCAGAAGGGATAAACCAAGTGGGGCAGTAGGGTGGGGAGTTCCAAAATGGAGGGGAAGAGGGGTGTGAGGGAATTCATTAGGCCTTAAAAAATAATGAGAGGGGAAGGGAGGGGGTGGAAAGGGTAGTAAATCAAGGGTGGGGACAAGGGGAATTGATTTAAAATAAACCACTGGTTTAAAAGGAAATACTGTAAGAAGAAGGGATAGAACTAGGAGAGGATACCAAAATATTAGGGAATACACAGCTAAAAATTATAATCCTGAATGTGAATGGGATGAACTCGCTTATAAAACAGAAGCAAATAGCAGAGTGGATTAGAATATAAAATCCTACCATATGTTGTCTACAAGAAACACACATGAGGCAGGTGGCCATACACAGGGTTAAGGTCAAGGGCTGGAGTAAAATATTTTGGGCTTCAATCAAGAAAAAGAAGGCAGGAGTGGCAATCATGATTTCTGATAAAGCCAAAGTAAAAATAGATCTCATTAAAAGAGATGGGGAAGTTAATTACGTCCTGATAAAAGGTAATATAGATAATGAGGAAATGACAGTACTCAACATGTATGCACCAAAAGGTATAGAATCCAAATTTCTAAAGGAAAAACTAGCAGAGCTCAAGGAGGAAATAGATAGTAAAACCACAGCAGTGGGAGATCTAAATATTCTCCTATCAGATCTAGATAAACCAAACTAAAAAATAAACAAGAAAGAGATAAGAGAGGTGAATGAAGTCCTAGAAAAATTAGATTTAATAGATATGTAGAGCAAAATAAATAGGGACAAAAAGGAATACACCTTCTTTTCAGCTGCACGTGATACATTCACAAAGACTGACCATGTACTAAGGCATAGAAACATGGCAAACAAATGCAAAAGAGCAGAAATAATAAATGTAACCTTTTCAGATCACGATGCAATAAAAACAATAATCAGCAAGGGCACATGGAAAGGTAAACCAAAAACGAATTGGAAATTAAATAATACGATTCTCCAAAATCAGATAGTTAAGGAAGAAATCATAGAAACAAATAATAATTTCATTGAAGTGAATGAAAATGATGAGACATCCTACCAAAATCTGTGGGATGCAGCTAAAGTAGTACTCAGAGTGAAATTTATATCATTGAATGCATATAATAACACATTAGAGAGGGCAAAGATCAATGAACTGAGCATGCAAATCAAAAAAACTAGAAAGGGAACAAATTAAAAATCCTCAGCTAAAATCTAAATTAGAGATTATAAAAATCAAAGGAGAAATCAATAAAATTGAAAGTAAAAGAACTATTAATTTAATAAATAAGATTAGAAGCTGATACTTTGAAAAAATAAATAAAATTGATAAAGTACTCATCAATCTAATTTTAAAAAGGAAAGAAGAAAACCAAATTACCAGTATCAAAGATTAAAAGGGAGACCTCACCTCTAATGAAGAGGAAATCAAGGCAATCATTAAAAACTATTTTGCCCAATTATATGGCAATAAATATAGCAATCTAGGTGATATGGATGAATATTTACAAAAATATAAATTGCCTAGATTAACAGCAGAAGAAATAGAATACTTAAATAATCCCATATGAGAAAAAGAAATTGAACAAGCCATCAAAGAATTTCTTAAGAAAAAATCCCCAGGACCAAATGGATTCACAAGTGAATTCTATCAAACCTTCAAAGAACAACTAATTCTAATACTATACAAACTGTTTGACACAATAAGCAAAGAAGGAGTTCTACCAAACTCTTTCTATGACACAAATGTGGTACTGATCCCAAAGCCAGGTAGGTCAAAAACAGAGAAAGAAAATTACAGACCAATCTCCCTAATGAACATAGATGCAAAATTCTTAAATAGAATACTAGCAAAGAGACTCCAGCAGGTAATCAAGAAGATCATCCACCATGATCAGGTGGGATTTATACCAGGAATGCAAGGGTAGTTCAACATTAGGAAAACCATCCACATAATTGACCATATTAATAAATAAAACATCAAAAACCACATGATTATCTCAATAGTTGCTGAAAAAGCTTTTGACAAAGACAACACACATTCCTACCAAAAACACTAGAATGTTTAGGAATAGAAGGGCCTTTCCTAAAAATAATAAATGATATATATCTAAAACCAACAACAAGCATCATATGCAATGGGGATAAATTAGAAACATTTCCAATAAAATCAGGTGTGAAACAAGGATGCCCATTGTCACCTCTATTATTTAACATTGTACTGGAAACACTAGCAGTAGCAATTAGAGAAGAAAAGGAAATTGAAGCTATTAAAATAGGCAGTGAGGAGAGCAAGCTATCACTCTTTGCAGATGATATGATGTTCTACTTAAAAATCCTAGAGAATCAATTAAAAAGTTAGTGTAAATAATCAACAACTTTAGCAAAGTTGCAGAATACAAAATAAATGCACATAAATCATCAGCATTTCTATATATTTCCAACACATCACAACAAGAAGAGTTAGAAAGAGAAACACCATTTAAAATCACCATAGACAATATAAAATAGTTAGGAATCTATCTGCCAAGACAAACACAGGAATTATACTAACATAACTATGAAACCCTTTCCACCCAATTAAAACTAGATCTAAACAATTGGAAAAACATTGAGTGCTCATGGGTAGGATGAGCTAACATAATAAAAATGACCATCCTACCCAAATTAATTTACTTATTTAGTGCTATACTTATTAAACTACCAAAAAAACTTTTTTTACTGAATTAGAAAAAACTATAACAAAGTTCAATTGGAAGAACAAAAGACTAAGAATATGAAGGGACATCATGAAAAAAAATATGAAGGAAGGTGGCCTAGCAGTACCAGATCTTAAATTTTACTACTAAGCAGTGGTCATCAAAACAATATGGTACTGGCTAAGAGAGAGAAGGGAAAATCAGTGGAATAGACTAGGGGTAAGTGACGTCAGTAAGACAATTTTCGATAAACCCAAAGAACCCAGCTTTTGGGACAAAAACCTGCTATTTGACAAAAACTGTTGGGAAAATTGGAAAACAATATGGGAGAAATTAGGCTTAGATCAACATTTCACATCCTACACCAAGATAAATTCAAAATGGGTGAATGACTTGAATATAAAGAAGGAAACTGTAGATAAATTAAGTGAGCACAGAATAGTATTCTTGTCAGATCTATGGGTAGGGAAACATTTTACAACCAAGAAAGAGTTAGAAAAAATCACAAAATGTAAAATAAATAATTTGGACTACATTAAAGTAAAAAGTTGTTGTACAGACAAAACCAATGCTACCAAAATTAGAAGAGTAACAACAAATTGGGAAAAAATCTTCATAACAAAAAACTCAAAGGTCTAATTACTCAAATATACAAGTTGCTAAATCAGTTGTACAAACAATCAAGCCGTTCTTCAATTGATAAATGAGCAAGGGACATGAACAGGCAATTTTCAGATAAAGAAATCAAAACTATTAGTAAGCACATGAGGAAGTGTTCTAAATCTCTAATAATAGAGAAATGCAAATCAAAATAACTCTGAGGTATCACCTCACACTTAGCAGATTGGCTAAAATGACAACAAGGAAGAGTAACTAATGTTGGAGGGGATGTGGCAAAATTAGGGCATTAATGCATTGCTGGTGGAGTTGTGAACTGACCCAACCATTCTGGATGGCAGTTTGGAACTATGCTCAAAGGGCTTTAAAAGACTATCTGCTTTTTTGATCCAGCCATAGCACTACTTGCATTATACCCCAAAGAAATAATAAGGAAAAAGTCCTGTGCAAAAATATTTATAGCCGCGCTCTTTGTGGTGGCCCAAAATTGGAAAATCAGAGAATGTCCTTTGATTGGGGAATGGCTAAACAAATTGTGGTATCTGTTGGTGATTGAATACTATTGTGCTCAAAGGAATAAAGAACTGGAGGAATTCCATATGAACTGGAATGACCTCCAGGAACTGATGCAGAGTGAAAGGAGCAGATCCAGGAGAACATTGTACACAGAGAGTGATGTGGTAAAATCGAACACAATGGACTTCTCTACTAGCAGTAATGCAAGGAACCAGAGCAAGGCTGAGGGAATTATGAGAAAGAAAACTAGCTACATTCAGAGGAAGAACTGTGGGAGGAAAAACACAGAGAAAAACAACTGTTTGAACACATGGGCTGTTGGAGATATTATTGGGGATGTAGACACTAAATGATAATCTAGTCTAACTATCAATAATATGGAATTAGGTCTTGATCATACATGTAAAACCCAGTGGAATTGTGCGTTGTCTAAGGGGAGTTACGGGTTTTAGGGGAGAGTGAAAGAACATTATATATATAACCAGGAGAAAATATTTAAAATTAAAATTTAAAGAAATTTAAAAAATTACTATTATAAAAAATTAAATAACATTTTTTCCAATTACACAATAAACAGTTTCCAAAATTTTAAAAAGGAATTTTGAGTGTTGAATTCTTTCCCTCTCTTTTCCCAAACACTGAGATGGTAAGCCATCTCTTACATATTTTATATGTACAATCATGTAAAACTTTTTTCATAAGTCCTTTTATGGAAAGAAACTTAAACAAAAATACTTAATAAAGTGGAAAAAAAGTTTGCTTTGGTCTAGATTCAGGGCCCAACAGTTTCTTCTCTAAAATCAGATGGAATTTTTTTATTATCATGGGTCCTATGAGATTGTTTTGGATTGTTGTATTACTGAGAATAGCCAACCCATTAACAGTCATTGTACAATATTTCTGTCACTGTGTGCAATGTTATGTTGGTTCTGCTAATTTCATTCTGCTTCAGTTCCTATAAGTCTTTCTAGATTTTTCTGAACCCTTCTTGTTCATCATTTCTTACATCAAAATAGGATTTCATTACAATCATACTCTCTTTAACTTATTCAGCCATTCCTCAATTGATGGGATTTGAACCCTCTTTGCTCCCACAAAAAGAGTGGCTTAATATTTTTTTTTTGTCTTTCCCATTTTTTAAAATCTCTTTGGGATATAAACCTAGTAATGGTATTGCTGGCTCAAAGGGTATATACTGTTTTATAGCCCTTTGGTCATACTTCCAAATTGCTTTCCACAATAGTTGTATCAGTTCACAACACACCCAGCAGTGCATTAGTGTCTCAGTTTTCCCATGTTGTCATTTTCCTTTATTGTCATAATAGCCAATCTGATAGGTGTGGGATCAAAACTCAGTTGTTTTAATTTGCATTCATCTAATAGTGATTTAGAGCATTTTTGCATGACTATAGAGTTTTAATTAATTAGTTAATTAATTAATTCCTACTCATATGCTTTGACCATTTCTCAATTGTGAAATAATTTGTATTTTTATATATTTGTCTGATTTCTCTATGTATTTAAGAAAAAAGGCCTTTAGTAGACAGCCTTATAAAATGTTTTGCACCATTATGATTACTGTGCATTTCTCTCCATCTTATTACCCTGTATTTAGTTTCTAAACACCTTCTCTCTCAATTTTCCTGCTTTTCTATGGGATCTACCCCATTTCCCTTATCTCCTCCTTCTCCTTTCCTGTAGAGGAAGATAGATTTCTATATCAGATTGATTTTGAATGTTTTTTTCCTCATTGAACCAATACTGCTGATAGTTAGATTCAGATACTCCCCTCCCCATCTCCCCAATTTTCCCCTCCACTGTAAAACTTCTTTCATGCCTCTTTAATGAGCAATGATTTCAATATTTGCTTTACTCCTAATACATTTTTTCTTTCTCTTAATTTTATTTTTTAGATATCATCTCATCATAGACAACTCATACCCTTGCCCTCTGTTTACATATACTCCTAACTGTCCTAATAATGATACAGTTCTTAGAAGTTACAAAGATCATAGACCCAAGTAGGCATGTAAACAGATTAACTTTATGAGTTTTGATTGCATTTTCCTGTTTATCTTTTTATACAGTTCTTGAGTCTTGTATTTGAGAGTCAGATTTTCCTTTTAGATCTTGTCTTTATATCAGAAATATTTGAAATATCTCTTATTTCTTTGGCTACCCACTTTTAATCCTGAAGAATTATGATCAGTTTTTCTGAGTAAGTGATTCTTGGTTGAAATCCTAGCTCCTTTGCCCTCTGGAATATCTTCTTTCAGGCCTTTAGTTCCTTAATGTAGATGATTTTGTGTTCTCCTGACTGTGGCTCCATGATATTTGAATTGTTTCATTTTAGTCCTTGACCTGGGAGTTCTGAAATTTGGCTATAATATTCCCAGATATTATTTTTTGAGGATCTCTTTCAGGAGATCAGTGAATTCTCTCAATTTCTATTTTACTTTCTGGCTCTAGAATATCAGGGAAATCTTTCTGGATAATTTCTTGAGAGATGATATCTAAGCTCTCTTTTTTTAAATCATGGTTCAAAGGCAGTCTAATAATTCTTAGACTCTCTCTCCTGGATTTATTTTCCATGTCAGTTTTTTTCCAATAAGAGAGTTCACATTCTCTTCTATTTTTTCATTCTTTTGGCTTTGATTGTTTCTTTATGTCTCATGGAGTCATTAGCTTCTTTTTTGAAAGAATCTTTCATAAGATCTTTTTTGAGCCCCTCCCTAAATTTTATTTGAGCTTGTGAGCAGTTTTCTTGGAAACTTTGGGTGCAGCAGTATTAACTTTGAGGCTTTCTTCTGAGTTTGTATTTTCAATTTCCCTTTCACCAACATAACTTTCTAATTTTGTTGTTTGCTCTTTTTTCAAATTAGAACTTAAAAATGGCCCAATATTTTTAGGAAAATATTTCTAACTTCCTTGGCCCTTTGAAAGGATCTTGGGGACCTCCAAAATTCACTGAGCTATACTTGGAGAACTATTGATTAAGCCATTTATTTATTAATCTCTCTAGTAGTTAAGTAATAGTTATTAAATATACTTTAAAATACATTCAATTTTTCATTTACATAATTTCTGTATCATATATTTTAATCTTCTCCATTTCACAACTGTCCATTATGTGCAATAGTCCTTCATAAAGCTTTCTCCATTCTGGTCTGTAGTTTAAATAAGCATAATTAGGAGAATAGTCCTTTAAAAATAACTGTTATATATTTAAAGCAAAACACCATTTGGGCTATCTGCTTATTTATATTATCCATAAATCTTTTGTGTGGGAAAGAGAAGAGGAGAATTAACTCTAATATTACTCAAAGGATTTTTTTATGTTGTTGTTTTTTTAAACCCTTACCTTCTGTCTTGGAGCCAACAAGGCAGAAGAGTGGCAAGGGCTAGACAATGAGGGGTCAAGTGACTTGCCCAGGGTCACACAGCTGGGAAGTGTCTGAGGCCAGATTTGAACCTAGGACCTCCCATCTCTAGGCCTGGCTCTCAATCCACTGAGCCACCCAGCTGCTCCTTTGAAGGATCTTGAAAGGGATTGTAAGTGTAATTTAATATAAATCAGTTAACTTCAAATTTTAGTGTATAGGAGAAAAATAAAATTAAAATATCAAAAGAACCAGAGATTAGTATTGTAGCATAGTATTAACTCATAAATTCAGACTGATATATTTCCATCAGTGTTGATTTTTCAGTCAATTTTTGGAATTTCCTAATAGATTATTAAATTAACAATCTCAGAAATCAATTAGACTTTATATTTCTTCAAATTCAAAACATTTTATACTCTTTCCATTTTACATAGTAATTTACTAAGTGAAGTGATAGAGATAATAAATTAAAATAATTGTTTGTCAATAATAACTAGCATGAGGGTTTTAATATGTAGAGTATACCAAAATACTTTCATAACACATGCTATATAACCTTCCTTCTTTTTCTATATTCAAAATATAAACAGATTTTAGTGTTGATTGTCAAAAATATGGGAATGTGTATCATTGAGTCCTTTCTACATCCCCTTTTTAAACATTTTGCTCATGACAATTAAAATATAACTGAATTTGGATCAATAATCAAATTTAAATATCACACCGTACATAGTATTTGATAGCCTCTAAATAATATTATAACTTTATGCCCAGTAGGTATACCACGATCAACAAGTTTAAAGGATACCACCTTTCCTTGAAATTTAAGATATTTCCCTATAGAAGGAATAGTCAATCCATAGACAGCAAATTTAAGAAATGAATGATGCTTCTTGATGTGAAATGAAGAGAATCCTTTGCCCTAAGTTTACACTAGACTATTGGCATCATAGTATTCAAGTGAACAATTGAATCATGGCATTTTGAAGATGGTTGACTGAACCATGCCCTTGGATTTGGCCATTGACAGGGAAAACTGAGAGATTCCAAGAAAAGGGACTCCTTGGGCTCCCTTCCATAGAAGTCAGGTCTGCATATGTACAGGGACACTTGAAGAAATCATGCAACTTTAAGAGAAGGATCCATATGACCAAAGAGATGACAATGGCAGACAAACTGAAAAATTCCTGTGCTAGAAAAATTCAATTTTTTGAAAGAAATGTTCTAGATACAAAGAAGGAATTTTTGAATGATGTCCAGTTCCTAGACCAAGTGGATGAGTCTTAGGGATCAAATCAGAACCAAGAACAAGTAGAGTTCCATAAAATGGAGACATAAAACTGGACATGGATTTTCTTTTTTCTTTAGTTATTTTGTTTAAATATATCTAGAGGACAGGGTATTGATACTCTTTAAATCTTTGCTTCCCTTTTTTGATGATATTTTTATTCTCAAGGTTGCATTATAAGTCTAATGAACTATATAGTTTTCTCCATGTGGGACAGGCTAGAAGGAAAGGGACTGACATTCTTCACCCAAAATACTTCAATAATTACCTCAACAGCAGGACACTGATTAGAATATTATTTAATATTGTAACTGTTGGGTATTATATATGTCACTATTAAAGTAGAATCCCATTTGAGAAGTAAGAGAACATAAAGTCTATAAAGGTAGGAACTATTTAATTTTTAATCTTGTATCATCTATTGTCCAATATGATACCTGACAGATAATTGCCTATTAAATTCAATTAAATTTAATTAAAGAATTTTCTTGACTTTTTATGGGCTAAGTTATTTTGCATTTTATCAAATATACTTATATTTCTTCTATTTAATATATTGTTAAACTGAATTTTATGTGGGAGCTGTGAGCTTTTCTATCTTTTCCATAAGACTAGACATGTTCCTTAAGGAACTTTGGATAGAATCAAAATGAAACAAATTCTGATGGGCCCAGGGGAAGTCCATGTGAGAGCATAAGCCAAAAAGACTGAGTTGGGAGGTGTTCCTAAAATTAAATTTGAATCCAATGAACCCAAAATAGCATTTTTGGGTTATGGATCTGATTTTAAAAAGTCATATATGCTTGTGTGTTTATGTAGGAGTATATATCAAACCACAAATATTACACATATATGACCAATGTAATTATTATGTGCAATATAATTATATGTAAAACATACTTACAAATAAAAATAATTATACCTAAAATGTTTGCATTTAACCTTTGTGGCTCATCACAAACATATGCATTACAATCACATATAAGCAATCTTTGTGACCTGTTAGGCATTGATTGGATAATGAGCTGTGCTTTATTTTTGCCTCATTTGCTTTTAGTTTTTTGCTTTATTTTAAACTTGACTTGGTCACAGGGGCATTTTAAGTTCATACTTGCTTAATTTGAATATAATATTGGTGTTTATATTATTGCTAATTTTCTTTCTTTTTTTTTTTGGTCGGAGGAGTCTATTTATGGCATATGCTTCTTTTTAGTATCATTTCACTAAAGAATCAGTGTACTTTATTGAAATCAACCTAGTTTTAGTTTAAGTTTGGATATCAAGTCCCATTTTTACAATACCTACATGAGCCTTTTTTTTTCATCTAAAGAAGAGCTTGGACCAAAAGGTACCTAAAATCCCTTCATAATCATTAGATATTCCATGATTCAATTATCACATAGAAATGATAGAAAGGAAGTTAAATGAAATATATATCACTAAGCACCTAATTGTACAATAAAGAGGATTTTTTTCTATGACTTGAACAACTCAAATGAAAGAGAAAATTCTCTTTTGCTGTCAAAGATACTTCCAGGAAGCAATTCATTATTGCAGACTATAAAATATCCCTTAGCATCCACTGTGTGGGTGAAACTGACCACTGAAGAGATAACATCTTTTCTACATCTTTTGCAGAAATTTCTTTTTCACTCCAACAGCCTTTGCAAAATATAGGTTCTTAATATACTTTAACTGAAATATTTTAATAATAGTTGATCTTACCCTGTCCAATTCATTTCCTCTACAGATGCCAAAATAATCTTCCTTAGTCAAGGGTATGACCTTACTTATTTCCTTCACTTAAAGTCTTTCATTTACTACCTATCATTTTTATTATCAATGTGGCATTTCCTACTGTCCTTCCCAGTCCACCCTCTCAGTACTTTTCCCTTTAATATATCCTATGCTTCAGGAAGACTGATATTTTAGACATGTGCAATAGGATTTCTTACCATCATACCTTTTGCAAAGATGGCCTTAGCTACTTTCCATGCACTCCTTTTTTACTCCAAAGAATCTCTAACTTCCTTCAAGGCTTTTAGTTCAGCTACAACCCTTACAAGGAGACCTTTTCTGTGTCTATCCTACCTTATTTATTAATTAACATTAAGGATAGGAATTAGAACTGTCATTATTTTAGGAAATTCCCTAGTGAGGAAATACCATCCACAAATACTCATCTTCATCTTCTTCAATTGGTAGTCTTAGTTATTTTGAACACTGATATTAAGCAATTTACTCAGAGTTACAAAGCCAATATCTCTTCTGCTCTTCCACGTCTTGAATTGCTTTGTCTTTACTTTTCTAGATACATGTCTCATTCTCTTTATAATATATAAACTCCTCATGGCAAGGATTGTATTAATTTTCTCTTTAAAGTTTATAGCCTCAAAAGAATAGCCCTTTAATAAGTGGCTACTTTGGATAAGGCACCAAACGGGGCTCTCATGAAGCTTACATTCCATCGAGAGGGGAAACTTACTCCCTTCTGATCATAAAAGGATTCACACTGACATAAGGCATGGTAGATTAGACAGAGAGATACTTTTCTAAGTACCAAAAGTCAAAGCAGGGGATGAACAGATTATTTATCACTGTACTGGGTGAATTTTCTGGCATCTGAGGAAAGAAATTGAAAATACTGCTGACACTGGACTTAGCAGTTGCTGTGGGAAGCTCTTGGAGGATTCAAGTTGAAGAAAATTTTCAAATGAGTTGGCAGAAGCATTCTAATCAACCTCAGGGTGGGTGTGTATGCTAGTGCCATACACATGTATGAGGGAGGGCATAATTGCATTAGGGAGGCAATTATAATAGCTTAGGCTAAGGAATTTGGATGCTTAATTGTGTTTGTATTTCTCCCAGTCTTGCTTTTAACACATCACTGAAGAGAAGGATCCTGTTTTTTGGTTTTAATAAAGATAATTTTGCAAAATAAATAAATGAAATTTTGTGAACGTGCTCTTTTCTGTCATTATTAACAGTGAAAAACTTTGCTCTTCAAAACATTTATTCATAACCTAAGTTGAGTGTTCATTTTCCAATTTCCAATTGACTACATATTATCTTTTCATTTCTGATCATTATGTGGATAGGCTCAGAGAAGTACTCTTTGTTGTGTTCCTGCTTGGTCTTTATTTTTATTCTTCATATAAACATTAACAAAACTAAATAACATTATCGTTGGATTCTTCAGATTTTTATAGTTTAAAGGACATTTCCTTTTATAGTTTAAAGGACATTATCTTTTTAGAATACCTAAACATTACATTTACTCAGTGGGTAGGTTTGATGAATATACAAATACCCACACAATTTATATTATGGGAATATTTACACTAAAGATCTTAAAAATAATTATACATGATAATTCAGTGATATCAGTGATAATTATGAGAATATTTATAATAAATGTCTTTTTAAAATAATAACTGATAATTTAGAATAACAAATGGTAACATTTAATAATAGTGAATAAGCCCTAGATAAAGCTTGAAATTTAAAAATATTTTTAATCTATATGTTTTATTTCTTAATCATCTTTGGTCTTGTAAGAATCCTGCTTTTATGTTTTAATTTTATCTCTTTCTCTAGTAACAAATAGAGGACATCATAGAAGTAACTTATTTAAGAGAAGAAAAGGGCCCCCAAGGTTACCATTTAAAATGTGCTGATGGAAGAAACCAGCTCATTTTGTTACTATATAAATTTAAGGCTTTTGCTTTTTTTTGGCATGTGCGTATGCATAGCCTCTGTGGAAAAAAAAGAATTAGTAGCTGGAAAAGCAGCACTAGACCCTCATTACCAGCTAAAATCAGTTTTATTGAAAATAATGACATTTTAATTGTTGTACTCTGTTTAATAATCCCATTTGTATTTTTTAAAAAAAGAAATTCTATTCAGTTCAAAGAGTTCATTAAATACTCTCTAATGATGAGACTAAATAAGCTTAAGTAAGGAGCGAAAGTGAAAGAATAATTTTTTTTTTAAGTATAGAAGAAGGCCTCAGGATTTATTGAGACCTCCTTCATTCAGTTCCTGTAAACATATAATGAATGGCACATCAGTCAACAGGCATTAATTAAGTGTTTATTACATGGCAGGCCTTGGGTTGAGGATTAACAAAGCCCCTGACCTCAAAGAGCTCACATTCTAATGGAATAAAAAAGCATGAAAAAGTTATGTACATAGAAGACGTTTATAAGTTGGATGGAAGACAGCCTGAGGGGAGAAAGCATTAGCCATTAAACTCTTAATTTATATTGTATTAAAAGAGGTTTGTGGTCATTAATTAATTATTAGAATTAACATGAATAGATATAATAAATGATGAGTATATTTTAATTAAACCTTCGTGAATTGGGGTAATAGAAGAAGAGGCTGAGACATGAAGGTTTGCGTGGCCTTTAGGTCATGCTTTTACATATCAGTTTAGATCAATTAGTATGGTAGCAATGTATTAGCCTAGTTGTAAATTTATTAGGGTTGCTATTTGATGGAAAATATGAGTGAAGTGGCCTATTTATATTACATATTTATTATTATATTATAAACTATTATATTTATTAATATTATAGTTATATTATATATTTGAGGAGTTTTGAGGATTGTTAATGTTGATAAAAGATATATTAGTTAGAGAGTTTAATTTTATTCCAACTATTAGTCCAATAATTGTGATTAACAAGGGCTGAAATTTTGAGTAAAATTGGTCTGGTTATAGTAATTATAGATGTGGGGAAATGTTTATGGCTAAGATGAAACCGTGTTGGTTAAGTTGGAGTTGTTTTCATTCATGGGTGAAAGTGAAAGGAATAGTGGTTGGTTTGATAGGGTGAAACAGAAATTTCTTAGGATAAAAACATCTATTATGGAAGTAGCAATTAGAGTTAAGGAAAAGGCTCTTTTGTTAGTATATGATGTATTTGTAGCTTTGCTTATGGAATATTTGGAATAGGAACCTCCAAAGAATGGTGTTCCTAATAGTGCTAGGTTGCTTGTTATTAGAGGAGAGGAGGTACAAAGTTTCTATTTTTTAGATGCCTTGCTCATTATTAAAGATATGGCTAATCAAGCTAGAACATAGGAATAACATTGCTTTGAAAAAGTATTGGGTACAAACATGGAAAAAGACTAATTGTGGTTGGTTTAATCTAGTCATTACTATTATAAGTCCTAACTGTCTGGATGTTTAGAATGCTACAATTTTTAAAAAATATCTTTTTGTGTAATTTTACAAATGTCAGTAAATGTTATTGCTATAGTGCCTAAGCATAGGGGAAATGTTAGCACTGTGTTTTTGTTTTCTATTATAGAGTGAAATTGAATTAATTAGAAAATACATGCAACAATCTTAGTGGTTGAGTGAGGTAGAGCTAAAAATGGGATTGGTCCTTCTATGGCTAAAGGAAATCAGGGATGTAGGCCAAATTAGGCTGACTTTCCTATTGCAACATTGATTAGTCCTTATAGAGCTAACATGTTTATGTCAGTTATAAAAATATGTTGAAGACCCATGAGTTATTAATAAATATGTCATGTTACAGTTAAATTCAATATCACCGATAAAGGATAGCTTGTATGGCTGTTATGTCACCATCGGTACATCTATATCGTCATCCAGTGAGCTTAAATGACATAATTCCCACTTCTTCCCAGCCAGTAAGAATTGAAATCTATTGTTAGTGGAGTCTAGGATAATTATTATTAAAAGGAAATGTAATTAGATCTAGAAAAATAAGAATCTTTAAGGGTCAGCACATATATTTCAAAGTGAGAATTCTGGGATTGATTGGGGGACAAATGATGCTGTTAGGATAAAGATGATGAAGTAGTCTAGTTTAAATTTTTTTTGAGATGTTGAAGGTATGAATGGAGAATCACCATCAATTACTAATAGTAGTTTCTTGCCCTGTGTTTATAAAAATGATAGTAATGATAGCTTTGTATTAGTATATTTGAGTAGTAGTATTGGAAAGTATTATATTTTATGTGGGAATGTAAGGGCATACAATAGTGGAAAGGTTAATAGGGTTATGAATAATAAAATGATTGAATTAAGTAGGTGATTAATTGCTTTTTTTTAGTTGCACCAAAGTTTTTGGTTACTAAGACCAATAGATTTCTGCTATCCTTTAAAGGTAAGAAAACCATTCTTTTTAAGCATGGATCCAGGAATGAACAGTTTTTTTTTATTATTTCTTAGTATATAAGGTTTAAACTTCTGTGTTTAGATTTACAATTTAATGTTCTAGATAAACTGTATTTGCAGTATGTCAAGCTCAAAATATACTTTTTTGTTTACTGAATTAATTATTAGTGGGATAATATGTAAGAGGATAAGAAAATGTTCTTATGTAAAGATTGGGTGTATGGGGTGTAGGTAGTAGGTAAATCTGCCTTGTTAGGAGGTAATCAATATGTATAGGGAATATAGGGCTGTAATAACAGTATTTAAGTATAGAAGTATGATGGAAAAGTTAGATCATGAGAATGATGAAATAATTAATATGAATTTTCCTAATAAATTAATGGAGGGAGGGCTAAATTAGCTAAGCTGTCAGGTAATCATCAGGCACATATTAGTGGTACAATTATTTGGAGAACAGAATTATAAATTGACTATGGATTCATTCATAGCTAGTATTTGCCAGACAGAATAATGGTGATATGGGTAGAATTGGAAAGACCTCCTTTACAAAATGGGGTTTGATTATTGAAAACAACAGGGAAGTCAAGAGTTGGAAATGAAAGGCTACAGTACTGAAAGTGTGAGGAAAATTAGTATTAAAGTTGTGGAGTGGAGAGATGAACTATCTTATTATTGGAATGTCAATCTGGTGGGTTATTAGAATGGAGAATACATATATTAGAAATGAAGAAGGTTATGAAGGACTTTAAATACAAAACATCTTAAAAAGAGAGATTTTTAGACTTAGCTAACGTGAGAATTTGTTTCTCTTGGATAGGTTTGTATTATATTATTGTTACATATTATGTTATATATAGAAATAAGAATGCATAATAACTTGAAAAATAAATACAAATTATATAATTTAAGATATTATCTTGGAGATGAAAGGGAACCACTAGAGCTCATAGAGAAAGTGGAAGGATAACATCAGACTTCTGCATTAAAAAACTGAGTATAAGATGGATTTCAGGGCTTACCTTTGGAGTAGGGTGACCAGTTAGATGGTTATTGAAAACATAGAGGCAAGAGATGAAGAGGGCCTGAAGAGGAGTTGTAGATATGTGATTATAGAGAAAGGAATGGATTTGAGAGATGTGAAGGCAGAAACAAGACTGGCCACTGATTTGTTAAATGGGATGAGAGTAAGTGAGAAGATGTAATAGGTCTGGGGAAGAAAGACTGTGTGTTCCATTAGAACATGTTAATTTTCAAATATATTTGGTCATTTAGTTGGAGATGGTCAAAATGCAGTGATATGGGACTTTTGTTTAGGAGAGAATTGGGGACTGAATACATAAACACAGGAATATCCACCTTCCAATCCATATTTATTCTAGCTCTGCCCAAGAGTTCATTCTAATAATGAGAAGATTGTCCTCTCCAAAGATCAGTGTAAGTATGGTGGACTGATAATTAGTATGGAAGAGGAGCTAACTCAAATTCCTCCTCCTGCTTGCTAATGGGACAGGGGCTAGTAGTGAAGAATTTGTGAAATACTCATCGTTTAATCCTTAGATAGGTTTGATCTTCCCAGGGTTCACATTAATGTTAAATACATTATCACTTCTTTAGGGAGAATGAAGAGTGATCATATTTACAGTCACATGGAAGGTACAGATATTAAGAAGCTTATTGTATATAAATTTTTTTTGGTTTTAAGAAACATCCTGAATCAGCGAAGCAAAATTCCATCCCAAATGTTTTCTTTCTTCAAACAATTTATTTTACGATGTGCCAAATGATACGGGATTACATGATATGCAAAATGGAGATTACTTTGGCAGTTATGATTATTACTTTCAAGAGATGCCTAAAAAGGGAAATTAGTTAATAATAATGATCATTATTATTATCATTATTATGTAGTACTTACTATATTCCAGGACTGTGTTAAGCACTTTAAAATTTTTGTAATAATCCTGAGAGCTAAGTGGTATTATTATTCTCATTTTGCAGTTGAGAAAACTGAGGCAAATAGGTGAAGTTTCTTGCCTAGAGTCACGCAGCTAGTATATGTCCAGAGGCTGGATTTAGATTCAGGTATGCCTGACTTCCAATGTGGTGCTCTATCCATGATTTTGTCTAACTGCTTAGCCTCTTCACTAAAGGTATTTATCACTATCAGTGTAGAGTAATAAGGATGACCCTACATCTGTTCATTGGAAAGGGATATTCTTCGGTGATAAAAGTGTAAATTCAAGTGAGCAATTCTTAGTCTTAAAAAGTTTCTTAAAACATTGAAATAAATGACTTGCCCATCATCATAGTGTCAGTATGTATCAGAGACAGACTTTGAACCCAGGTCTTCTGGCCTTCAAGACCAGTTCTCTATCCATTTTGCCACATTGCTTCTCAAGTGGAATAATTGACATTTATATGTTACTTTTTATATTTTATTAATTTGTAGTTATTTGGGCCTCACAATAACACTATGAGGTTAATATTACAAGAATTAGGCTCCCTAACTTACTCCCTATTCTAAAAAGAAATTAAATTAAGATCCATGTTCACACAGCTAAGTGTCTAGTGTTACACAGTACTTTGAACTTCAGTATTCTTGAAACCAAGTCCGATGTTCTATGATGACACATTGCTGAAGTAGAATATCTTATATACTCCTGTTATTCCATTTTATGAAAATTGAGTTCTTTAGCCTCTAGAACAATGCCAAATCTTTTCAATGAAATTATTTGTTTCTCAAAATGTTTTGGGCTAGTTGTCCACACAAAGAAAAACAGATTTAAAAAGCAGATGGAAAATGTCTACTGTCTAGACCTAAAATTTTTAAACTCTTTGATCACAGCACCTCATTAAGTTTTTAAAATTTATTGAAACTTGCCCCTCCCCAAACAACTTGCTCTTTGGTAATTACCATTTTAGAAGTTAAAACATGTTAACATTGTTATGAAAATAGTTTTTACTTGAAAGTCTCTTTGAAAAGATCTTGGACATCCCCAGGGGTTTTCAGACCACATTTGGGAACTGATGGGTCTGGACTATGATAAGCAATTCTATTTATAGTCCACAGAAGCAGTTCATCATTATTTATATTAGGACTGATGTTGAAATGTGACAATGACCATGGCTTGAAATATTTTATAATATTTTTAGTCAACCTCCAATTTTCCCCTGAAGCAAAGACCAGTTTTCAACATTATTATCCTTTGGGTGATGCTGTGTATCTATTAATGGATTTGAACAGCTTTAGAAGTGAGTTACTTTCATGGCAAAGGAAAAGTGTATGGCAAATATAAATAGGTTACAGCACATTATGAAGGATGGATTATATATTCTCTAAAAGACATGCCAGATAGTAAAGAGACTGAAAGATAAAAAGTGTTTGTGTCAGTCAGAGCATGAGGATAAAGGTTAAGAAATGACAGCAAGCTGGCATTTAGATGATGACAGATGAATTAATATATTCTTAATTTTGGGATACCTAGAAAAGAGAATCATTTCCCCACTTCCAGCTCCCACCTCTACAACTAGAAGGTTTAGAAGTGGATATGGGAAAGAAAGATTTGAAAAAATGTTAATGGCTTGCAATTTGCTTTCTTTGAGGGAGTGATGATTGCTGAAAAAATCATGAATCAAATAAAGGATATATTTATTCAAATTCTAGTCTTCTCAATGTCTTGTATGATACTTTTTGTATACCTGCCATAACTCATAGTAGAATGTAAATGATTTAATGTCAAGAACTATTTTTTTTCATTTTTGTGTTCACTGTTCTAATTATAATACTTTGCACATAGTAGGCACTTGATAAGTGTTTTTTTTTACTTTAATTTATAGGTCACTTAAAAATAATGGACTAACCATTATGGAGAATAAAAAGGTGAATATGATGTAGTCTCTGATAATAAGGAGTTAGCCATTTGGAAATATTATGTATGACACTATTCCTTAAAAGCTAGTCCTTAGAGTTATCAAAAGATTATGATAATCCAAATACATTTTCCATTCCACCTTCTTTTGAGGTTAATTTTTAATTATCATGTAAATAATTATGTATTCACATTACAAAGTGAGCAAATTACTATGTAACTTTGAAGTTTACTTGAATGTGAATTATAAATCTTATTTTGAACATTTTTGTTTCATCGCTAAATCTAATCTCTAGGAAAGGCAATTAAATTCCATAGTGCAGGGTATTTGGCTAAGAATGTTCTCTTTCCATTTACTATAAGTTTGGCTTTAGCATTGCCTGCTAACACTTATATTAAATGACAGTGCTTCAGAGATCAGGATGATGTGTACATTAATGTTTGTAAACCACCCTGGAATCCCATAGAAGAGCTACTGTAAAACTAGCAAATCCCAATGCCTATCCCATTTTAGATAATGAGTACAATGCTCTAAACTTGATTGTCTTTAACAGAGTTGAGTGTGGAAGATTGACATATTTTGATTGGGATCACTGACCCTAATCATCTGACAAACTGTACTCTCTAATATTGGCAAATCATATTTGGTTTTCAAAACTCATAGTGGTTTCCTATGTGTATATCAACATACAAAGATTTTGTTCCTGGAGAAAAGGTCAATTTTCTGACCTTTTTAAAAAGACTAACCAGGGGATTTCTATATAACGGTTTTTCTCTTGCAAATCTTTCTATATGAATATGGAATTTTGTATAAAATGTAATTTTTATTTTGCTGCATTTTAATAGAAGCTAGTTTTTTCCTATATTTTAAGTATAAAATTTATCACAATATATTCATTCTTAATCTAAAAGCAGAAGAATTAAAGTTATGTAGCCCTTTTTCAGGGTGGACTAGTCATGGCCAAAATATTCATTCCTAAATATTTTCCACTGGCAATTATTTTTCACCTGATAAAGTCGATTCTATCTCTTGTCAGACTCTAATGGTTATATGAAGAACTTAATTTAGAGTAAGGAAATAAATACAGAAGCACAGTAGAATAGCTAAAACTTATAAGCCAATAAAACAAAGTCAGCAGAAGTAATGCTTTCATTCATGTTGAAGCTATTTTCATGGATGCAAGTGAAGATATTTTCATTCATTTCAGCATTCTGCTATTGTGAAGGGCATTTTGCCCAGGAGATATCATAAAGATAGTGGTATTCCCATATAAACATGTGATTGTTTCTGAAATCCTGGTAAACAGTTTTAGAAAAAATTATATATTTTAACCTAGCTGAAATAGTTTAAAAATTGGGATTAGAAATGTTAAACTTTATTTTGATTTGCATCTGACATTTTATTTATAAATGATCTTGTTGGTCCTTAATATTGTTGAATTTATAGTGTAAAAAAGTTAAAACATGTTCTGTTTTGAGATAATAGTATGGTGATTTCTTAACCAAAATATAAACATTGTACTTTAGAGGAAAATTATAAAACAAAATTGTCCTAATGTTCAGAATGCATTAGTTACTCAAGCTCTTCCATTTGATTTATTATAAAGAATATTGCCAGATTAAAACTCTTTTTAAAATTCTGAAATCCATAGTGGATAAGAAATATAACAAGTATGTAACAATATGAACATTTTAAAGCCAAAATATCTTTCAACAACAAAACACTGTATTGCAATTATTTGCCTGGTATAAAGGCAGTTACATATACATATTCCTTTATTGTTTGAAATTCATTAAGAGTTTAGTATCCATCAGAGAAAATATAATCAGTTCTTATTCTCATGGAGTTTTAGCTTATAATAAGAGATTTCTCTTTGCTATAGGTATATTGTAAATATAAATTAGAAAATGAAAAGTACATGGTACATAGTAGAAAGTGGTATGCAGGATATGGGTCAAGAGATAATTTCTCATTACAGAAGACTTTATCAAGAAGGTAGTACTTTGGGGATGGCCTTTACAGTTAAGTAGCATTTCAAAAGGCTGTGATAGAAAGTAGGGATGTTTTAGGCTTAGGAAAATAACATCAGTTGTGGCAGAAAGAAAAGAAAATCATTATATATATATATATATATATATACATAGTAGTATATCCATTTATTTGTTACTTAACCTCTCTGTCTCAGTTTTCTTCACTGTACAGTAATGTGAAAATGAAATGAGGAAGTATTTATAAAGTGCTCTGAAAATCTGAAAGTACTATAAAATGCCTAGCTATTACAATTTTTTCCTTAATTTTCTTTTTTAGTAACCAGATTCCTAGTCTGGTCTAAAGTTTAATAGTTTCTTATTGTTGTCATTTTACTGAGCATTCTATCATCTGGGAATGCTTAAAAATCTATTTCTTTTGCTGCTGGGTAGAAAAGCAAATGAACAGCAACTATGCCTGAATTAAAGTTTTTGATTCAACATATTACATATAGTATTATTGTACCCTTAAGTAGAAAGATTTTAGGAAACTGGTTGTTTTTAATCATTGAGAATGACAGCCTATACTAGGGCCAAATTATAGAAATAAGAGAACTAAGTTCATCTGAAAATAGCCCAATGTCTTATGGAAAAGAAAAGAAGATAATTTTTCAGTCTAATTTGATAGATCAATTGAATATTACAGAAAAAACCACGCATAATTCAAAAACAAAATATTCTTAATTAACAAAACAAAGCCATCATATAAATATAGTGTTACAATTAATTCCATTAATATTTTGTCTTATGATATTCATAAATGTATATATATCTCCACCTATTTCTAGGATGATCTCTAGCTATCTCTGATTTTGGAGTGTAATTTGTAATATATATATCAGTTCTGAGAGAGAAAGACAGGTTTGGCAGATATCTAGGATGCAGTATATAATTGGTAGTAGAACAATAAATACACATTTAAATTCTTCCTTTAAAAAATTCATGTACTTTATTAGAAAAACCATATTCTTCATAACACCTTTATTTTGATAAAATTCACCTCATACATTTTAAAGTGAAAGTTCAAAATCTTCTGTAGAAAATGTCTTTCTCCTTCCCTTCTTTCCACATTTATAGAAATGTCCTGAACCTACATGAAGTTCATTTTAAAACTCCCACAGAAGGGTTGAGGCATATTTTCTCTATGAACTGAACAATAGCATCATTCCTTTTTCAATTATAACTTTATTTTTTGAGAATAGAAATGTTAGAGAATGATACAGTATAGCTAACAGTATCCTTATGAAAATGAGCTCAGGGATCACAGCTGAAATCACTGGAAAAGATACATTGCAAAACTTATGTCGATAAGCTATTTTATTTTTAAAAAAGCAGAATTATTAGATGATCATCTCAGAATTTTTAGCTGAATATTACATTGATTGTATTATTAAACTATTCAAAATTTTTCCTTGTCACCTACATCATTATTATTCAAACAATTTCAGAATGAATTCTCTATTCTGTATTTGTATTTTCCAATTTATATTATTAAAATCCCATTTATTAATTGTCTTATGTTGCACAAATATTGAAAATTTAAACCTGTCTTTTTACTATTTCAGACATAGTCATTTTCTGTTATCACCAAAAGTCAGATATTCATGGAATTATAGATTTAGAATGAAACTTAGAGGCCACTGAATAACCTCCATCCAAAGTCTGAACTAGTATGGGGGAACCTTTCCCCTACAGCAGGGGTTGGCAACCTGTGGCTTGAGAGCCACATCTGGCTCTTTTGAGGGCCAGATATGGCTCTTTCTGCAGGAGCCATAAAGTCAATTTTTTTTCAGGCGCTGTTACAGGAGCACTCACTGTGAGCACTGTACGGCTCTCATGAAATTACATTTTAAAAAATGTGGCGTTTATGGCTTTCACAGCATAAAAGGTTGCTGACCCCTGCCTTAGAGTCTAGGCATGCACATCACTTCCTAGTGATGGAATCAGGGGAGGGCTTCTTCTTTCTCTTTTAACCCTATTCTAGGTCTTATTTTTTCTCACTTGTGCTTATATACCTGCATCTGAATCACACCTTGATGGAACCAGTTGTCCTACAAATAGTTTATGATTTCCAGATCCTTCACTTTTCTAATTACCCTCCTTTCTATTGACTCTTCCATATACCCCTCAAGATTCAGGGAGTAGAGCAAAATGCAACATTTCAAATATCGTCTATTTTACTAGACCAAATTCATTTATTAATGCAGTCTTGCCTTACATTAGTCCTTTTGAGTGTGATATGGCAACCAAAAATACTGATGTAATCTTTGATTGTACTGAGAAAGTCATTAGTCTAACTTTGGGGAAGTCAAACTACTCTGGACTTTTAACACTATAACAGCTGAATAGTATTATATTCTTGTTTCCACATTTTTAAAGTAGAGACCCCAGAGGATGCAATTTTACTGTGAAGTGCTTCAATGAGAATCAACTGGGAATGTTTAAACTAGATAACATTTACAGAGGAAAGGAAGACTGGATTCCAATATTTCATACACTGTTTTATGGAAAAGGGATTAGATTTGTCCTTCCTGACTCCAAGAGCCAAAACTAAAAGCAAAGAATCAGAGTTATCAAAAAAGCAAATTTAGTCTTGAAGTTAAAGAAAATCTTCCTAATGATTACAACTTCACAAAAATAGAATACATTTTTCAAGAAGTAGAAAAAAAGAACAGAATATAGTTTTTATTCAAAGTTTGGGTGACTAAACTTATCTAGTATGTTTTTTAGGTATGGGTGAGACTAGATAGCCTCTTTGATTCTGTGATTCTCTTGGTTAGCATTAAATTTATGATTGACTCTAACACCCAGTTCTGACCTACTATTCAACTGAGCTCTCTTTCATTTTGTGTTTGTACAATCATTTCTGAAACCAAGATTAAAACTTTGATGGAGAAGAGTGACATTTGAAATACCTTAGAATGCCTTGTGCAGATACAAATTTTAAAGACTTTGAATATGTAGATAATGATACACTCTGTTATATGAGAATCAGTCTTATTAAATTTGGAGAAACTCATTAACAGGTTGTCTAAAGCTAGATTAAAATATTCTCAGAAACTATATAGTAAGTAAGGGTTGTACTATCCATGGGTGGATTTTACATCAATGAAGTGAGTATTCACTTTGACGAAACTTTAATCTTTTAAATAATTCAGTTGCATTCAACAAGCACTTATTAAGTGCCTGCTGTGTGCAAAATATATTGTTATTGTTATTGATGTTATTGTTATATTGTTATTGATGATACAAAACCAGCAGTGAAACTCTCAAAGAATCATAGGGAAATAGACCTCAGTGGCCATTTGGCATTTACAATACAGGAAAAGGAATCTCCATCTTTAACATATCTGACAGATATGTAAAATGCCACTTTGCCATTGGTCTAGAGATAATTTTAATGTTATGATGTGTTTTTATAACCAGGAATCACTTGGCATCTGATTTTATTGAAGAGGCTTTCTTTTGTTACCTCTAAAAGTTTGAAGTGTTTCTAGGACACTCAAAGCTATTCATAGCTATTATCCTTAACTTTATAAACTTCTTAAATTTTACTTCCTCCCACATCTTGTAAAATCTAGCCACATAGGACTACTTGATGTTCTTTGCACATGTCACTTTTTGCTTTTGTATTAGTTGTTCTCATGCCTGAAATGTTTTCCTCTTCTTACCTCTACCTCTTGAGTTCCCTGGCTTCCTTCAAAACTGAGATAAAATCCCACTTTCTGTATTTCAGACCTTTTTCTGTTCCCTTGAGATTATCTTCCATCTGCTGGATATTTTTTAATATATTTGGTTGTTTCCACATTGTCTCTCCCATTAAAATGTGAGCTCCTTGAAGTCAGATGCTATTTTTGTTTTTTTTTTTCCTATATCTTCAGTGCTTTAGAAGAGTATTTGGTACCCAGCAAGTGCAAAATAAATGCTTATTAACTGATCAAAGGAAGTATTTCATGAAGCTTGAAATGCTAGATAAATGTGAATTGGTATTATTTTATTTCTTTTCAACTTGGGTAACAAGAAAAAACTCATGTTCAAAATTTTGAATTGAATGGCAGTTTTGACAGTGGAGATGCTCCATTGAGGGTCTCTGAATTAGCCCATTGAATCTCTGATAACCCTCCTTATTTTCTGTCTTCTTTAACTAAAAGTACAAAGTATGAACTTCAGGAAAAAAGCTGCCTTAGGAGAAAATGCTTCTATGTTTTACATATGAAGACAAAAATCCTTTGCCAGTTTTTAAGTACTCATGAGCAGGGTTAAAAATTACTAAATACATAGTAAAGATAAAGCATCTATTGCCAAGAAAAAACAACAAACACTAAAATTGTCAAAAGCATACCAATGTAAATGAAGCATATGTACTGAATATGTGCATTGTTTTATAAGTGTAGAGTGAGCCAGAGTAAAATATTCAGCTATGAGACTTCATTCTTTTGCCAGGAAAATAAAGGGATGCACTGATTGCCCTGCCTCTGCAAAGGGAAAGATGTCTTCCACCTTAATTAGCATGTTTTCTTGCTACTCTATTTGCTCATAATTACTCTGTCCCATATTATTGCAATCTAAAGGTGGTGACTAATAGTGTTTTCCATGAGCCACAAGGTCAGGCTTCATTGTTATTTCAAGAATATAACAGGAAATTCAAGTTCTCCAAAAGAAACTATTCCACTGTAGGTCGATGGCTGGCCAAAGAAATTAAAAACCAAGGGGCATTACTTTGTGAATGACCCTCATACAAAGCATCCAGTTAGATATTATCCTGGTCAAAATGAGATGAATAGTGAGGAGAAAATACACCCAGGGATGGAGGAGTGCCAATTTACTAATTTCAAGGACCTTCTTTCATCTCTCTGCTCCACCTGCACCACTGAGGAGATACAAATCAATACAGTATCTATGCTGGTTGTCAGTTTTCCAAATTTAAATGGGGAAAGTACTTGAGGAAATGCACTCTGAGGTTGGGTCTGTAAAACCAAATAGAATTGGACAGGTCTTGTATGACACGGTCTGCCAAATTGGGGTGACTAGTGGATGTCGTGCCAGATGTGTGGTGAGAAAGAGAAACAGCAATTTTCATGATTTCACAGTGTGCAGAGAGAAAATGGAAATCCTGGCTGGCAAAGTTGTTTTTTTTTTTAACCTTGAATTGTGTCTGTGATCGGATCTCCAATGTCACGAGGGTGAATTCTTCATATTTAAAAGCAGCTTTAATTTCTGACAAAAGCACATAATAAACTGTCTTGAATGCTCAGGTCTATTTAAAAAAATTTTTTAATGTAAACATAATAACCATAATGGGGTGAGCTCATCTGAGGCCCCCATACTGCATAATACCTTAAAGGCGTTACTTCAGTAGAAGTCCAGGGACTATGTCAATGCACATATTGTGTAGAGTTTGGTCTTTCCTAGGTATATCAAAGCCCAACTTCTCTCTGAGATTGGGGCACGCACCCAATTTGCTTTTACACTAGAATATCTACACTCCTAGAGATTTATTACCAGCAGCACATGGTGGTTACATTCACATTCTTTAATGGTCCTAGAGTAACCCTGGTAAGCGAAAATGTTTTTTTTTTCTTTACTCACCACTACAGCTTGTGAGCCCCAACCCAATGTTTTTTGTTTTTTTTAATTTATACTTGACGAGCAGTGTATTCTCAAAGTGTTTGACATTTTCACAGCTAGGCACTATCAATAATGAGACATAAAATTTAAATCAATGTATTTATTTAATAAGGAAAAATAAATACTAAAATATATTTATATTATATATAAGTTTATATGATTTAGTATTATGTATATATTTTGTTAAAATATTAAACCAGTTACATAAATAACAATATATTAAAATATACACTTAAAATATATCTATGTATATACATACATATGTATATATACATTTAATATATACTTAAATATACACTTAAAACCCAGATCACACTTTCCCATCAGTGCATCAATGATAGTGGAAAAGAATGGGCTTGTACTTATAGGAACTTAGCATGGAAACACAAGGAAAGATCACTCAGGTGCATAGGGCAGTTCACAACTCTAGACTTTGGGTTTCAATGTTATTTATTTTATCAGAAATGTCTACACCACATGAAAAGGCTTCTCTGCTCACTGCTCGACCATTGATCCTCACCACTCTTCAGCTATGGAAATGTATTTTTTCTCTACTCAAATATTCCTTTTACAAGCTTTTCCAATTAACCATCACCCTTAAAATAAAAGAATATTGAGAAAGAATCAGGCTTTGATAGGAATATCAGTTCTCTTTAAGCCATACAGCCATCAGTCTCAAAACTTTATGAAGTTATACGGAACAATCTAGCCAATTCATCACTTCTTGAATATTTGCTAAGCAGTCAGAATAGAGAGATTTATCACCAAGATATAGCTGGAGTTCACTTTTAAAACCAGCTTTCCAGGATAATATAGCAGTCATACAACCTCTTCTGTTTTTCTTTTCTCAAGCCAAAGGTGGAAGCAGAGAGCAACTTTTCTAAAGGTCCTGGTGAGATATAAGGCAGTAGTTGTCTCTGGAACTCTTGACAAATGAAATCAGTTTTCTCTACAACTCATCTGGAATCATTGAACTGAAGCTTTCTCTCAGCTGTTTGCTTTTGACTGTCATAATTATGAAGCCTCTCTCTCTCTCTCTCTCTCTCTCTCTCTCTCTCTGTCTGTCTGTCTCTGTCTGTCTCTCTGTCTGTCTCTCTCTCTGTCTCTCTCTGTCTCTCTCTGTCTCTCTCTCTCTCTGTCTCTCTCTGTCTTTCTCTCTTCTTTCTCTGTCTCTGTCTGTCTCTGTCTGTCTCTGTCTCTGTCTGTCTCTGTCTCTCTGTCTCTGTCTCTGTCTCTGTCTCTGTCTCTGTCTCTCTCTCTGTCTTGCCCCCTTTCTCTTGGTCTCCCCTTTCTCTTTCTCTGTCTCTGTCTCTGTCTCTCTCAGAATCCTCTCTCCTTCTCTTAGTCTTTCTGTCTGTCTCACACACACACACATTGTGTTTAAACTCTTCTCAGGTTTTGATTCTTCTCTTCCTCCTAAACCTAAGGCTTTTTTACCCTTCCATGTTCTTCTTAAGGTTTTAAATGAAAGTTTTCTGATTTTCATAAAAAAAGTCATCTCTCAAAATTTCCATTATCAAATCAACAATTCTTTTAAAAATCTTAGTGTTCATATGTGTATATTGATCTATTTAATTTTACTCTTTTAATTATGAAACATACACATTCAAATTAGGTGAGGTGACCCCCGTGCCTCATCCCTTTTCATCTTTAATTGATTTTGATGAAAAAGGACTATTTTCTTTTTAGATCTCTTTCTATTGTAATCAATAAAGAAAAAGAGACCAGCTAAGACAGTTTAGCAAAAACAAAAGAAAACAAAAAAAACCAACATATCAATGATTCTGAAAATATATGTTTGCCATTTTGCAAAGGAATAGGAAGGCACACTTTTGCCTTTCCATGGGATTTATTTTTATCAGCCAATTAACAAACATTTAAGTGTCTTTTATGTGCTAAATACTGAGCATACCAATACAAAACAACAACAAGATAGTTATACCTTCAAGGAGCTTACATTCCTCTGGGGAAGAACACATTTATATTTTATACATTATATATATATAGTATTTATATAGAAACATATATTTTATACAGATGTTTGCAAAATAAATAAAGGTTTTCGAGGTTATTAGCAACTGGGAAAATCAAGAAGGCATTATTTAAAAAGATCTTATGAAAATTAATTTTTCTTTTCTGTTGTTTAATGATAGGCTTTCCATTGATTTTTTTCCTTCGGGAAAGTAAAGGAAATTTTCTCTGTTTCTACTATTATCTCCTTTAAAAACATAACATACACAAAACCTCCCCAAAGCTCCAAAACTTCTTGGTTAAATATGCAGTCCTAAAGGAATTTTCTAGTTTAGAATTTCTAAAGCACTCTATGTGAAATTACAGTCTGATTTTGTTAGAACTGTGTTAATGCACCCACATTTCTAATTTTCTCTGGCCACTATTGAATTCGCTGTTGGAATTAGAAACAATGTTTTCATTTGTAGTAGTATATTATGAAAGAGAATGTAAATCCCTGTTGTGTAGACAGGGAAAGATGTGACAAGGTTTTTAAGTGCATAGTAATTAGGAAAAGTTGGAAGAGTTAGAAGAATAAATGCAAATTAAAAAAAAAAGAAGACCCTTAGGGACTGGATTCAACATGCCTCTTGCTGTTTCACAATCTCTCCTTATTTTTATGAATTTTACATTTTAATTGATTGTACAGGAATAGTAGGACTGGAGAGAAATGCAGAACAGAGTTACTCTTCCCAGTAGCTATAATTGTATTTTATGAATAAATAGTTTATAGTGTATGGAAAAATTGATTGCTCCATTCTTTTATCAAAAGGATTTGATGACCTTGAAGTATTTCTGTGCATATGTTTCTGTCACTGCCATTTGTTAGTCACTTAGAATTCATTCTTCCCTTGGTCAGAATTCAGTAAGTTTTAAATGGAAGTTTCAGGATGACTATAAAACCCTAAGTTGAAAAGTATTATTAAAATCAGAAGACATGAATTTCCCCACACTTCTACATGAAAAGAAAAAGATATTAAAATAGCCCTGACAATAAGTACTGGCCTAGGGCTGAAAAGACATCAGTGTGTGCTGAATGACAATTAGGTTGTGTGACTAATGAGAATTTGATAGTGGGTTTAATGAAAATTTTATATTCTGTCCCTTTTTTATATGCTTTCATGGGAATTTTTCACACAGCCTTATGATAAAAGCTTCTTTTGTGATTGATTTATTAACAAATATATTGACAAATGAAGTCAGTTTTCTCTACAACTCATCTGGAATCATTGAACTGACTTTCTCTCAACTGACTGCTTTTGACTGTCATAACTCAATGAGGTCACTTTTCACAGATATACCCTCCCCACCACCTGCCACACACACACATACACACATTGTGTTTGTGCCCAAGTAAGAAGGAAACCAGACAGAAATTTCCAAAGGGCCTACAGTTCACCCATAACTGTGAAGGTTATATGATCCACCCCCAGATTTTATTTTACAGATAAGAAAAGTAAAGCCCACAGAGTTTAAATAATTTATCTCAAGGTCCCACTGTAAAAAGAAGAGCCAGGATTTGAATCAAAATCCTTCAAATCCAGGACTCACTTCACTACACCATGTAGTCTCCCAAATAATATATGGCACTGAGAAAAGTCTAACCTGTGAACATTTATGACCTTAAAATAAGGATTATGAATACATAAAAAACATATTATCAGTTCAAGTTAAAAATTAGTTCAATAAATATGATCCTGAAAAACAAGGATAATTTTACATACTAAGTATTTGCTTGCTTTTTCAATGAGATTGAGGATCAATCAGACTTATCTAGAGAAAACTGTTTCCTGGATGGGGAAGTGATAGTGGTATGGTAGTTATTAAGAGACAAGGTTATGACCATACAGAACATTTATACTATTCACAATTTTATGGAAGGCCAACCCATTTGCAGAATATATTATAACTAATGACTCTGATTTTTCATTAATAAACTTGAGAAAAAATAAGAGTATAGAAATTTAGGACTTCTTTTGGTTGGGTAGAGATGATGGAGTGTCACTGAAAGCCAGATGTTCAAGGAGTTAACCCCACTAGATTCTTGGTTTCACTCTTTTTCCTACCAATGTTGCTAACTTCAGCTTCAGTGTCCACAATAATAAAAAGGAATTATAATAATTGACTAATTCAGTCAACAAGCTTTTATTAAACACTTATTCTGTGCCATACACAGGACTAAGTGCTATGGGTACAAAAGTAAAAATTAATTTCTGAATTCCCAGAGTGCTCAAATTTATATGAGAGAAACAATGAAAACTATTATGTTCATGTTGGAGAACCAGGAAAGAGCAGTAATAGGAAAACCTAGAGAAGGGGAAAAAGTATGAGCAGTGAAGGTTGCAGAGAGGTCAAGAAGGATAAGACTTGAGAAACGGTTGTTAAATTTGCCAATTAATACATCATTGGTAATTTAGGAGAGAGTAATTTCAGTTTTGTTATGTGTTTTAAAGCCAAACAGCTTTAAAAGTGATTTTAAAAGAGTGAGGAAAGGGAATGAAGGAAGTTATTGTAGACAGCCTTCTTAAGGAATTGAGTCACAAAAGAGGAGAACTATAGGAAAATAGGAGAGATGAAAAGATGAAGTGAGAGATTTTTGAGGATGGGGAAGAGATGGATGGATGTGCTTGTAGAAAATAGAGATGAGGGATTATTTAAAAAATCGAGATGAGAAGGGGACAATACAAAGGAGAAGACTGTAAAATAAGAATACATGTGAAGGACCTTTCCTTTACAAAGAAGAGAACCAACTCTTCAAATGAGACGAAGGTGAAAGAAGAGCTAGTAAAGAAAAAAAATATCTGAGTAATGTTAAATGAGGATGGTAGGAGAAGAGAAAGCTCTCAACAAATTACATGAAATACAAGGCAGATTTTTAGCTGTGCAATTGGTGGGAATGGATGTCATGGGAGGCTTGAAGCAGGATGAAAAAGTTTGAAATATTATACTGAGTAGAATATTGAATTCATTAGAGAAGTATAAAAGGAATGCCTTAATGCAGTGAGAGTCAAGTTAAGATTATGTACCATAAATTTGTCATGAACCCAGGCAGCATAGTTTCATGTTCTTTAATCAAGTTTTGACTAGTAGGCAAGAAGAATTTATTAAACACTGCCAATGCCCTGGTAGCTGATGGCTTAGTGGATAGAGGCAGTGGTAAGAGGCAGATGGTGGGTCAATGGATAGAGCACTGGAGTCAGGAAGGCCTGGATCCAAGTTTACTCTCAAACTCTTTCTAGTTGTTTAACACTGGGCAAGTTACTTAACCTCTGATTGCCTGACAAAAGAATCTACTGGAGGATGAAATGGCAAACTACTCCATTACCTTTGCCAAGAAAACCTCATGGACAGCTTTGGGTTATGAGGTCATGAAGAGTCAAACGTGATGGAATGGCTACCAATATATGACTGAATTAATGAATAAAACAATATAACATTATCTATAACAGTAATGACCAAATGAATAGAATAAAAATAATGTGTTAGTCATTGAATATTAGGGACACAAATACAACCAAAAATAAATAGTATTTATCCTAAAAGATTATAGTAGGAAAAGACATGTAAAAAGATCTAAAATCTGTGATGAAAAGAAAGGGGAAACGTACCCATATAGATGACATAACAGATAAATAGATGAACTGCTAGGCAAGGAATGAAACATGATCATCTTGAGCCTGTCTCTAAAATGCAGGCCTCTAGAAGGAATTAACTGATGGGAAAGGAAGGAGAGACTATGGTATGGAAAATAATGTGGGTTTGGACAAATTCACCTAGGAATCAAGATAAGGAAGGAAAAAGAATGTAACTAGTAAAGGAATCATGAACTGGGAAGAAAAATAACAAAACTGAGGGGGGAAAATGAATTGAAGGTCATGGTGAAGACAAAGAACGGGGTCAGGCATAATTAAGCAAAGGGAAAGGTGGAATGATACAATATTATGATCAGATAAGGAACTTCATACTTTATGAACATAGAAGTTAAATATTTGGGTTATTGCAAGATCCCTATGTGTAGCTATATCTACACAACTGGAAAAGCTATAACAGGATTTCTAAGTACATAGTAATTTGGAAATGTTTGAAAGGTAAGAAGAATAAATTTAAATTGAAAAAAGGACAAGACCCTTAGGGCCTATATTATACATGGAAGTAGAATGATGGAATAAGTCATGAGCATTGAAAGAATGGAAGATTAAGCTACTTGTGGGGGATACTAATATTTAGGTTAAAATCTCCTAGAATGAGTATAGGAGCTGAGATGCAGTGAGAGTTTGTGATTCAGACACTGAACTCATTAAGGAAGGAAAAAGATTATTTTGTGGGTCAGGAGATAACAGCAACCAGAATCTTCATTGAATTATCAATTTAAAATGAATAAACATATATAAAAGGTGAATGATGACGGCAGAAGGAAAGTCTAGAAGTGGCACTGAGAACAGAGGACATTGCACATTAATGAATCTGGGATCTGAATGAAGATGCCTTAACAATAGGAAAAGAGATTTGGCTCAGTGAGAGCTAGAAGACTGAAAGAATGGGAAAGAAAGAGTTTTTAATGTCAAAGCAAGTGTGTTTTCTATGGAGCAGGAATTCTAGAGAGTACAGTGGAAGGGATAGGTAAATTTCGAGTAGACCAGTGGGTCCAAGGTGGGAGAAGGTTAAAACATGATGGGAGTTAGGCTATGGATAGTGGGAGGTAGGAAATAAGGATTGTTTAATGACAGATGGACTCAGAATTACTGGGATGAGGAAATTATAATTGGGTGGAAAGTATGCTAACTTTGAGGAATGAGTCCAAGTAGAGGGTCAATGGTGGGAGAGAGGTGTGATGAAGAAGACAGTAAGTACTTTGACTTTGTAAGTACTTTGTAAGTACTTTGACTGAGGTTCAACCTCTTAGCTGATGTAGATGTTGAGTACTCTTAGGGTCTAGATGCCATACTCACAGCAATCTGAAGCAGAAGAAGGTACAAGTCTGGGCAATTAAGAAGTTAGAATCTCTCAATTTATGGTGGATCTAATCTGATAAATAACTTTAGAAAACTTGAGAAGATTCTGGTTCAAAGTGAAATAAAAACCCTTCCTAGATGGACAGGAGATGATAACCACCCACTTAGGGAACTATCAAGGCCAGTAAAGCACAAACCCCTTGGATTTAGAAACAAAGTTTAATTTCATAATAAGAACAAAGAGAAAATGATAGGAAATTTCCTAAAATTATAAATCTAACCTCCTACCACTCTCTTTCACCTCATGGTGAATTAATTCTTTTCCTTGAGAATTCACTCAAGCTACTCTAAACTCCTTATCTCTAACTAAAACCCCCCAAAATCCAGCTGACTATAAACTAATCTAATTAATATGGATTACAAAATAAGGATAAATAGGAAGGACTCACAGATGTATTTGAGCCCTTACCTAAAGCCTGGGGTTGTTCCTGGGGATAACCAGAGTCCTAGATGATCAAACTCTGGATTTTACCTTCACCAGTGGATGGAACTCAGGCAGATGGTCTCTGTAATTCAGGGAAAGCAGTATACTCCAAGGCAAATTCTCAAACCCAGGAATCACTAATCTCTCCACGAGATTAAGATTTCCAAGGGGAAAATTGTCAGAGCAAAAGATCCTCCTTCCTAGCTCAGTCAAAGACAGATTTAGTGACATTTAATTTCCAGTAAAACTCCAAAGATCCTTTTCTACTTGTCAGAATCTTCTCCGAGGGCTTGTATCCGAATTCTTCTCCTTTCTTCTTAAAGCTAATCTATGAAATTTACTCTATCTCTTACTTTCTACAAAAGACTGAAAGGAGGACAGGTTGGGATACCTTGTCCAGCATTAGTATTTCCTAAGATTACTATTCGGAATTGTCTATAAAGTGTAGTAAATTCAAAGGGGCATCTCCTTTCAAGGGCCATATGATGAAGCATAACCTCATAACTTATTTCCCCAGCTTCTAAGTCTTAAGTCCTAGGAAATGGCACCAATGGATTTTAGTATTTTCAGTTTAATTAGAATCCCTCATAAATCAGCTTTTGACCAAAATATTTAGTGTAAAGACAATGTAGGTAAAACTTCATTGCATCATTGATATGTGGATTGTGGCGAAATTAACCATTTTGCTTGCTTTTTCTTAAAACTAGCTTTAAACCAGGATTGGGCTGGTAAAGTTTTAAAACCAGTTCTCCAAAAATGCATGGTTATCTTTTTAAAAAATTATTTTAATTTTTTACTAATTACATATAATAAATTTCCACATAAGTTTTCCTAAATTATATGATAGAACTTATTTCTTTTCCAACTTCCAGTACTAGAAGGTGATTTGATTTGGGTTATATATGTATTATTATGCAAAGCATATTTCATATTATTCATTTTTTGAATAATCTTATAAAACCAAAACCCCCAAATATTACTGCAAAAAAACAATTGAAAAATCATGCTTTCATCTGCATTTTGACTCTAACAGTTGTTTCTCTGGAGGTCAATAGTATTTTGTGTCAAAAGTCCCTTAGAATTGTCCTGGATCATACTATTGCTGCTAATAGCAAAGTTGATCATTCTAAAATTTGTAAGTTTTGTTCATTATCATAGTAGTTTGAAGACATGTACATAAACCGAGGGTGCAGTTGTAAGTCATTTAGGATGATATGCAAAAAATTAAGGGTTAAAAAAAGAGGATTTCACTAAGAGAAATGGGACTAGAGTAAGGTAAAATGGGATAAATTATATCACAGAGACATAGGAGAAAATATTCCATGATTCACTTTTACATTTAATATGCATCATTAACATTTTCTCTACCACTCCTTTTAAGTCTAGAAAATCAACAAATGAAATTATTATGTGTGATGTTTGTCAATTTTTACTGTAGATGTTCACAATGAAAATTTATAGGCTAGCTTTAGGAGATGGCTTCTGTATACCTCTGCATGAACTTTCTTGATAATTATCAGTTTATTTTACATTCTTTCCAACCTTTCCCCTATCAATATATCACTTGACTCCAAATATTTTAAGGAGATGGAAAAATGAGAATGAAATGATTGAAAAAAAACTCTTATTCAAGGAATTCAAATGTTAACTGAACTATTTTATTAGTTAATTGGAGACTGTGTGACATAGTAGATTGAAAGATAAACTCAGAATCAAGAAAACCTGGGTTTAAATCCATCTCCACACATTTACTAGCTATTTAAAATGCAGTAATAATAGTACTTTACAGGGTTGTGAGGAACGAGATAGGAGGTAATAAGTGTTTTCTACACTTTAAAGTTCTATGGAGTGAATAGTAGCTAGTAATTAAAAATATAGTGAACCAGTTAAAATAGCAAGCATCCAACAGTATTACAATAAAAATTCATATAACAGAAACTTAATTTCTGGAATTTCATCTTTAATATGTTCTCATATGGTATATGTGTATATCTAAGTGAGTACAAATAATCCAAAGAAATACACACACACACACACACACACACACACACACACACACATAGACATAGAAAGAGACAAGGTCGGACAAGAGACAAACAGGCAAGAGAAACACACACAGACAAATGTCATGCTTTTTCATAGTCTTTTCAGATATATGCTCTCACCCACACTGTTGTTAAATAATTAATTAAAAATGTCACATTCTTGTAAGGATAATAAGCAATCTAGATTTTATGTCATTTAAATTTTGAGAATGAAATGAGTATCAGAATAAGCCTCTGAGTAACACAAAAGTCGAATGATTTTATCTCTTCTGCCATATCTCTTAGTCAGTTGCAGTTGTGATGTTACTACCAACATTTAGAATTTTTCATGCCTGAAAAATGATTATGGGGCTTGATTAGTTTTGTGAAAATGTTTTTAATTTAGTTCTAACAGGTTTTGAGCCCCTTGGATTTCAAGAAGCCCTATAATTATCAAAAAGGTAGTTTCCTGGTTGCAATAAAGGTATTTTTTTGTAGTTTGAAAATCTCTGAAATTGTGTTTTTATGGAAGAGTTGACTTTATTGTAGCACGGATAGATTTTTTTGTTTTTACAATTAAGTATGTCATGAAGGGGAATTAAAATTCTCATTAGAGAAGATACAAAACAGAAAATAGCTAGCATAGCTTTTCTTTTACTTAGTTTTATGTTCTGGAAAAGGGAAAGTTTTTACAAATCAAATGATTCAGGGGGAACTTTTCTTTGAAAATTATAGCCTTTATTGTTCAGAAGAATGAGGGTCGGGAATTATTTAAATAGTGAATTTACTGTTGATGAATACAAACATATGGAATTTAATTTGCTCCGAAAGGACAGAATCCTCTAGAGTCTTGCTATACTGTTTAATCAGCTTGTTATTCCAGCTTACATCTCATTGTACACAGTTGTATTGTTAGTTGTGTTAAAAATAGTCTTTGAATTGAAAGCATTTTTATTTTTGTCATGCATCTTCCCCCTATTAAACTAATCTATTAAATTTTCTTTTCACACAAAAGTGAAAAGAGTGCTAATCTTGAAAACAGAAAGGTCTGGATTCAAATTTTTCTATGAATACCATGAGCAAGTCACTTCATCTCCTGAATCTAAGTGTCTTCATATTTAAAATGGAAATTATAACAAATATGATTTCTACCTCAACAGATTCAAATGAGCCTCACATGAATAATGTTTCCTGTACTATATAAATATCAAATATTTATTATCTCTATTTTAAAAAATTATACTCAGTATAACAATGCCAGCAAAGAAATTTCACAAAATTATATTAAGAATGTAACAAGTAGTTGTTTCTCCCCTAGCATAAATATCCATGAAATCAAGAAGCAAGCACAAATTTTGACTTTTTGAAATTTATTTCAATAAACAATTATTAAACATGTCCTTTGTGCCAAGGCATTATTGTAGGCAATAAAGAAATGATGACTACCAAAAAAAAAAAGAAAAAAACTGAAACCAAACCAAACCAATCCAAAACAATAGCAACCATCACAGCAACAACAGCAACACATTTCAGCCTTCAAGATGTTTATATTATCCTGGGAAAAATATGTTGCAGACAAATAATACATACATATATGCACATATGCATATGTGTATGTATTCATGCACAAAGTAGTTTCAAAGTAATTTTCAGGGGGGAAATCATAAAATACTAACTACTGAACCTTTAAGAGTTCATGAAATTTCAATAATCTAGAAAAGGAAGAACAAAATTTCATGAGAAAGAAGTTGGGAAATCAGAGAGTTTGCCATTTTAATGAAAATATATTGGCCCAGTGTTTGAAATGTGATGCAAAACATGGGGTAGTAAGAAGCTCTTGAAAATAAGTGACATAACTTTGGCAAAAATGGAAGCCATGAGATTTAATGGAAGAATTGTTGAACATACAGTCTGAAGGCTTCTAGCATTGAATAAGGTGGCAATGTCTCAGGCAAGTTTTGAATCTAAATTTTCGGAGTCTTATCACCATTTTTTCCATTTACCCCACTGTACTTGCCAACTAAGAACCTTTTGGATCTTGAATTTCTTTTCAAACATGCTTTCTCTTTCTTCTAGCTTCACATCATTTTCAAGTTTGATAAACACATCATCTGTTTAATAAATAAGTCATCTATTCATTTATATGTCCATTTATAGGAAAATGCAGTAATAGTATCATTGAATTGCATAATTTTTAAATAGAGTATCAGTGACTGTAAATGGGCTTATATCTCAAGGCGGCCATCTATAAGGAGAAAGTCCCCATATACACATATAAATATTTATAGCAACACATTTTCGAGTAGAAACAAAGGAGGATTGCATGAATTTTCCTTATAGTCACTGCAAAATGTTCCTCAAATACAAATAGTTTGCCAATGTATATAGCTTCTTCTCTCAATTAATTTGAGACAAAATGTTCAATTATATTATTCAGTGATGTAATAGAAAATGTTGAAAGTAGAAATTGTCCTATTTCTGATAGAAAATATAGTTAAAATATACATGACATGACCAAATTTTATAAAGTACAATATTAGCAGTTGAGTTGAAAGATAATTGTAAGAATTACTCATAGTTTCCTTTGGGGAGAGAGAGGAAGGAAATCTGAAAACACAATTTTTAGTTATGATTGTACTCATTTCTTATTTTATTTTTACAAAAACTTATTTTAACCCAAGCAAATATTTATTTTTAAAAATCTCCTTACTACTGTCATTTTAAATTTAGGACGTTGCATTATTCAGCTGAGAAATGAAAGTTTTAATAGTTATAGTTACTTTTAATTATGTTATGTCATCCCAATTTTATAATTAAATTGTTTCGTGATGTTAAGTTATCATTAGTATGACAGTTTGTAATGTTAAGGATCATCAGAAATATAAAAGAACTACCTTAAAGTGTCAAAAATATAACCATTCTAAAAAGTATAACCATGGAAACGATTATAGAATAACAACAGTACAAGTACAGAAAAAAAAAAAACTTCTTTAGAATGAGATGATGTATGTTGTAGATACCTTGTTAAGCTGGAATCTAGGAAAAGTGATAGGACTTCTCTGAATCAGTGGTAGTATTTCATTAGGATGTTGTGGTCAGAAAAAATTAAATTGACCTTTAATAGGAAACTGAAAACTGAAACTCTGTCCTCGAGCAGTTGTTAAATTGACTATGACAAAGTTAACTCAGTATTTGGAGACGCTTAGCTATTGATTTTCATTCATTTTATTGGATTATTTAATATTTTAAATCTTTTTGTTTTTATTTAATATTTCCAAATTACATGAAAGAAAATATTTTTAAATTATTTAAAAATAATTTGAATTACAGGTTCTCTTCTTCCCTCCTGCCTCAGCTCCTCCTTGAGAAGGTCAATGACTTGATTTTGATCTTACATATGAGGTTATGCAAACAATATTTTCGCATTTGTTATGAAGCAAAATAAAACAATTAAAATAAAGACATAATTTTAAACTATGCTTCAATTTGCATTCAGGGTACATCTGCTCTTTCTTGGGAGATTACATTTTTTATCATGGGTCTTTTGCAATTATCTTTTATCATTGTCTTGATCTCTCTAGTTAAACCTTTGAGTTGATCAACCTTATAACTTTTCTCATAATATGTACAGTGTTCTCCTTCTCATGCCCTCCACACATTATATCATTCAGGTCTTCCAAGGTTTTTCTAAAACAATCCAGCCAGTCACTTCTATCACAGTAACATTTTATTGCAATCATATTCCACAACCTGTTTAGTAATTCCCCAATTGATTGGTATCCCTTCAATTTCCAATTACTTGCCAACAAAAAAAAGAGCTGCTATAGATATTTTACAACAGATAGGCAATTTTCCAAGTTCTTTGATCTCTTTGGGATACCGTCCTAGTAGTGATACTGCCAAGTCAAAAGGTATGCACAATTTTATAGTTCCAAATTATTCTCCAGAAATGGTTGAACTAATTCACAAATTCACCAATAATGTATTAGTGGCCTGATTTTCAACATAGCTCTATGATTTGTCCTTTTCTTTTTCTGATAGGTATGAGGTAGTATCTCAGTGTTGTTTGATTTGTATTTCTCTAATCAATGGTGATTTAAAATATTTTTAAAATATTATCATAATAACTTTAATTTCTTCTTCTGAAAACTTCCTGTTCATAACTTTTAACCATTTGTCAACTAGAGAATGGCTCTTATTTGTAGAAATTTAGTCATTTTCAGTAATGTCTATTTCAACATGATTACATGGGATTTTCTAGGCAGAGGTAATGTAGTGGTTTTTCGTTTTCTTCTTATGCTTGTTTTATTTATTTTTAATTAATTAATTAAGAATATTTTTTCATGATTACATGATTCATGTTCTCTCCCTCCACACTTCCCTCTCTCCTCCCAGAGTTGACAAGCAATTCCACTGGGTTATACATGTATTATTGCTCAAAACCTATTTCCATATTACTCATATTTGTAATAGAGTGATCTTTTAAATTCAAAACCTGCAGTAATATGTCCATAGAACAATGTGATAAATCATATGTTTTTCTTCTGTGTTTCTAGTCCCACAGTTCTTTCTCTGTATGTGGAAAGTGTTCTTTCTCACAAGTCCCTCTGGATTGTCCTGAATCATTGCATTGCTCTTAGTTTCGTGCTCATTTTATTGATGAAGAAACTGAAACAAATAGGGTTAAGTGAACTGCTCAGGGTCACATAGCCAGCAAGGGTTTGAGATAAGATTTGAACTAAAGAAGATGAGTCTCTTTAACTTCAGCCTGGCACTCTATCCATGCTGCCACTTAGCTGCCCTAAATTTGGTTCAGTCCCATACATATTTAAGAAATTCATCCTTTATCAGAGGAATGTGCTGTAAATTTTCTTCCAGTTTACTTTTTCCTTCTAATTTTGACTATATTGGTTTTGTTTATACAAAAAAAAATTAAATTCATATAATCAAAATTTCTTAGGCACATGAAATAGAGAGCCAAGTCTGGAGTCAGGAAGACTCATCTTACAATATTCAAATCTGTCCCCAGACACTAACTAGCTATGTGAACCTGAATAAGTCATTTAATGCTCTTTGCCTTGGTTTCCTCATCTATAAAATAAGCTGGAGTAAGCAATAAGAAATTACGATGAGAACAAAAATGAATATTCTTGCTATTTTTCTAGGTCTGTAAAATAATTCCTTAGTAATTTGATTATGATGCTGAATAAGCAAATTAACTTAGATAGAATTGTCATTTTTATTTTGGGGGGGACGGCTTAACCTATGAGCAATGAATAATTCTCCAATTGTTTAGATCTATCTTTATTTGCATAAAAATTTTGCTAATTTTGTTCATATTAATTCTTGAATTTGTCTTGGCAAGTAGATTGCAAATATTTGATATTTTCTGCATTTATTTTAATTGCTAGAACCCTTACTTTCCATTATAGAATAAATACTGTGTTAGTTCCAAGGCAGAAGATTGGTAAGGGCTAAGCAATGGGAGTTAAGTGAGTTGTCCAAGGTCATTGATCTAGGAAGTATTTATGGCCACATTTAAAACTCGCATCTCTAATCTCTAGGCCTGGTTCTCAATCTTCTGACCCACATACTTGCCCCCTCTGCAGTTATTTTAAATAGAATTGTTCATTCTAGTTATTGGTTTCTTTTGTTTGTTTTTGCTGTGTTTGGTTGTTAATATATAGCAATGTTAATGATTTACATGGGTTTATTTTATATCTTTTGACTTTACTGAAGTAATTAATTATTTCAAATAATTTTTAGTTGCTTCTATAGAGTTTTTGAAGTGTGCCATCATAGTATCTGCAAGGAATAACAGTTTTCTTTTCTCATTGCCCATTTTTATTCTTTCGATTTCTTTTTTCTTCTTTTATTGTCATAGTTAACATTTCTGGTATAAGATTGCATAAGAATAGACATTCTTGCTTTACTCTTGATCTTTTTAGGAAGATTTCAATTTTATGGCATTACAAATAATATTCCTTCTTTGTTTAGTTAGATACTACTTATTTTAAGAAAGTTTCCATTGATTCCTATTCTTTTCAGTGTTTTTAATTTAAAAAAATTGGTGTTTTGTTTTGTCAAAGATTTTTTTCCTGAATTGGTTGATACAATTAGATGATTTTTGTTGTTTCTCTTATTAATATGGTAAATTATGCTTATAATTTTCCTTATATTGAACCAGCACTGCATACCTGGTAAGAATTTCACCTGATAATTGTGTATAATCTTAGTTCTATATTACTACAATCTCCTTGCTAATATTTTATCTAAATTGCTTGTATCAGTATTTATTATGGAAATTGAACTATAGTTTTCTTTTCCTGTTTTTCTTGGCATGGTTTAGGTATCAGTGTCATATTTGTGACAAAAGAAATTTATTAGGACCACTCTCCATATTTTTTCAAAATTTATATAGTATTAGGGTTAATTTCCCCCTAAATGTTTGGCTGAATTCAATCATTAATCTACATGGCCATGAGATTCTATTTATCTTGTTGGTTTCTAGCTCATTTATTTTGTAGTCAGATTTGTTTAGCTGTGAGAAGAGAAATTTGAGGCTTGTCACTAGTTGAGTTTTATTACTCTCTCATATGATTTATATTTTCATTTAAGAATATGGATGCTATGTTATTTCATGCTTATGTGTTTAACATTTGTGTTAATTCATCATCTATGTTGTTGTTGTTGTTGTTTAATTTTAGCTTTAGGTTAGTTTAGTTCCTTTAGTTTCCCTGCATAATCCCTTTAAATAGGTCTATTTTTTATTTTTTACTTTGTCTCATACCATGATGGTTACTTCTGCCCTTTTTACTTCAGTTGATTTTTCTCTAGCTCCTTATTTTAACTGTATCTCTCTGTTTAAAGTATATTTCTTATGAACAACATATTGTTGGATTCTGTTTTCTAATCTGTTCTGCTACTCATTTCATTTTATGTGTGATTTTTTACTATTCACATTCAGTCATGATGACTAACTATGAATTTTTCCCCACCCTTTTTTCTTCAGTTTATCCTTCTCTTTCTCTTTTTTATCCTTCTGCTCTTCTACAATATGTTTTACTTCTGACCACTACTTTTTTGGTTATCTGTCCTCACTTTTATTTTCACTCTATTTTCTCATATCCTTTGACTATCCTGCTCCATTGTCGCATAAGATTAATTTCTATTACCATTTCAATGTGTGTTTATAATTTTATGTTTTTGAACCAATTTTGATGTTAGTGAGGTTCAAACATTGCTGCTCTCTTCATTCCAATTTTCTACCGCACTGTAAATGCTCTTCTTTGCATGCCTCTTTTAAGTGAGATAATTTTTACCATCCTTCCTTTACCTTCCCCTTAACCTCAGGGCATTACTTTTTTTTATCTATCCATTTTTTTTACAACATCCCAACATAATGGACTCACTCTTAAGCCCTCTTTCTATGTAGAATTCTTCTAAATGTCCTAACAATGATAAAGTTCTTAAAAGGTACATTTGTCATTTTTCCATATAAAAAGAGAACTATTTTGGCCATATTGAGTCTCTCTCATGTTTACCTTTTTGTGATTGTCTTTGTCTTGTATTTGAAAGTCAAATATTCCAAGTGCTCTGCTCCTTTAATGTGGTATTATTTTAAAATCAATATTTGCGAATATTATGTCAATTAAGGTAAATAAAAGACCCAGAAATGATATTCAAGAAATTGTCAAAGTCTTTATGGCCCAGGGAGCTCTGGAATTTGGCTCTAATGTGCCTGGAATTTTTCATTTGGGGATCTGAGGTGATGATTAGTGGATTTTTTTTTGAATTTTAATTTTACTTTCTTGTTCTAAGATCATTTTTACTTGATAATTTCTTGAAATGTGACATATAGGTTCATCCTTTGATTATGGCTTTTAAGCAACCTAATAATTCTTAGATTATGTCTCATTGATCTATTTTCATGGTCAGTTGTTCTGATGAGATTTTTCCCCTTTCTTCTTTTTTCATACATAAATCTGGGGTTTTGAAAAATTTTGGTGCATTCAGGTTGTTGTGATATGGGGAGAGGTATGATCACTACTCTCTCGGTATATACTCTGATTCTTACTGAATAAAACACCTGATCTCTTTGGATTGCAATTAGTGCTTCACCTCAAGCCTCCTTCTCCCTTGAGACTGGAAATAATGCTATTCCCCAGGGTCCTTGATCGCTTGGGGTTTGAAATGTTACTGTTCCTCAGAGTTTCCAATCCCTCTTAATCAAAGGAGCTCATTTCTACCCTTGAACTATGACAGAGAGGAAAAAATAAGTAATGGAGTTACCCAGCATTCAGTGATAGAACAGGTATACCCTATGAATTCTTTCTAAGCAGATGCCAGATGCTTTTACCATCTTTGGCTTGAGAACTGAAGTTCTTGCTTCTCTTACCTTCACCTAGTCCCACCATTGATGTTTCATTCATTTGGCTTCTGGGTCAATATCCTACCCTATGTCATGGATCTCTCTTTCTTATTTCCTATAGTGCTTTTGACAATGATGATTGTCTCACCCTAACCTTCTGCTGTCTCTACCACTCCAAAATGTAATTTGAGGTGTAATTTTCAATTTTTTGAACAGTAATGTTGGGAGAGCTTACCTGAGTGCTTGTTTACTCCATCACCTTGCTTCAAGCTCCAGGAGTACAAATTATTTAATATTGATGACAATTTGAATTGGCCATTGATTGGTAAAATAAACCAGACCCTCAATTCAATTTTTCTGATTATGTTAAATTTAAATTGTTGAGGCATGTATATTTGTGTTACTTTAGGTAAATGTAAAATCTTAGTTTTGATAATGCTGGTAAAACGTTATTTTATTTTACTAGCCAATGATGGCTTTTGCTTTTAATTGTACACTAATTTTTTTTCTAATGTGTTAGTTTTGTTTTATGCGCTGTGCTGGCCAAAAGATTCATCACTAAGTGATGAGCTTATTGGTAATGAATCTTACTTTACATAGACTAGTTCTTGGAGAAAAACAAAAACAAAAACAACCTGTTAATTCTGCTTTCAGGAACATATTCAAAGCCTCTTGAAGGCTTCAAAATCAACCAGAAACTTAGATTTGCTAGCATAATCTTTGGCAACACAGAGTCATCTCCATGAATGACAGAATAAGGTTTTAGAGTAGGAATTTGAGCTAATAGGTCATATTACTTATGTGGGAAAGTCAGTACAATTTGATAATTAATTGGACCTCTAATTCAACAAAAGGACAGTTGTCTCAATTTCCTTCATGAATTTGTAAAATGCCTTCAACAATATCAACCTTTTCCTAGAAACAATGGCTCATTTTTAAATAGGAATTTTTGATTTATGTTGGATACAGAACAAATAGAATCATAACCAAATAATTAAAAAGGAATATCAAAAGAAAGGAAATGCAGTTGCCTATGGTAGATGTGGGCAAACTTCAAAAGACTCCCAGTGAGAAATTCTCAAGAAGGGAATGAAAAATAAAATATGAGATAACTTAGAAATATCCATGTTATAAAAACCAGAGATACAAATGGATATCCAGATTATTCCACTCGAATATTTGAGATGTCAGGAAAAAGAGGAGGGTCTCCAATGCATTGGATATGAAGACAGACGACATGGAGCTGAGTCACATAAGATAGCACTAGATGAAGTTGTGTACTGAATAGTTGGAGGGAATAACAAAATTTATGAACTTGCAAATCCATTCAAGCATTTTTCAATATATATGCTAGTTTTGTCTTCCAAAAACGATTTAAGTTTTTCCTTTTATTTTTGTTTTAAGGCAGAGACAATGTCTTTTATTTCTTCCCTTTTTTCACAATGACTAGCACAACATTGACTCTTATTAAATGCTTATTTTTTCCTTCATTTAAAATGTGACAACCCTATTGACAAATATGCACTTCAATATTTCCATTGTAATGTTATATTTGGTATTGCTTTCACAATATAATATAAAACATTTTTTCTTTTCATATTCCTGCTTCTATCATACCTTGTAAATAGATCTAAAGGAAGTTGCATAAAATTAAAATATTTTTTGTGATTAAGCTTTTTTCATTAAAATATTAGCAATGAAATTTTAAATGATAGATTAATTTATTAGTCTTTCTATATTCATTCATATTGGAGATAATAGTACTTTTTAAAAATTTGGCATGAAGCATTTCTAGCATTTCTGAAGTGCCTAGAGAAGCAGTTTAGTTAAAAATGATACATAGAATCTGAAATTTGAGTTTTGTCTTTGTTTACTATCTAATTACAATATTAATTGTCTGAATGTTTCATCAAATAAGTGATCAATTTTTTTGTTGTGTGCCCCATTAGTTTATTTAAACACATCTCCATTTGATGTGAATAAAAGCTTTATGCTCATATTATCTCAGCAAGGTAGGGAACAACAAAAATAATAAAAAGTGATCATACTTTGAATTTATTTACCACTTTCTGAATGGATATTGAAAACCTCCATAAACATACATATACATATTCTGTGCAACCTACTTAGAATGGGGATGGGAACATGAAGCTATTTCCCTGGTTACAGATCCTAGACATTAAACAGATGATGTTTTAGTACCTTAAAGAAAATATGGTCAAAACTCTTGATTTTGTTGATTAAGAAACTGTCAATTATTGAGAGTAAGCATCTTTGCTTTAGTTAGATGTAGAGTTGAGAACTAAACCAAGGTCCCTTGCCACTTAGTTCTATTTTGAATATTTCATGCTCTGTCAACTGGGTAGCATATATTTGACTGATGTTTGATAGCACATACTGATGGTCAGAACTCTCTTAACTCCATTTTCAATTGATCAACAAACACAATTTTTAATCAGTTAGTATGTAATAATTACAATTGAAACACTAGGGACATAAGACAAAAACATAATTATTATCTCTCTCAAAGAAATTATATTCTATTAGGGGTCATATGCCTGCATATGATACAAAATGCATGCAAAAATACGAGACCATTTTAGGAGAGAACTGTAACTGCTGGGATGAAGCTAGAGATTTTAAGAGCTAGGGGAGAGAAGGAACTGTATTTAGTGCAGAATGATTGGTGGGGGAGCATCCTTTCCAAAGGCACAGGTATGAAAGATACAATGTAATTTAAGAGAATCTATTTGAATACACCATAGAAGGGCTGAAAGAGAATATACATTTAAAAGACAAATCTGAAAAAAATCAGCTTCAGTTAGATTGTAAAGAGGTTTCAATGCCAAATAGAGGAATATGTATACATTTCTTCCTTGAGGCAATAGGGAATATGTTCTACTGTTGCTATTTAATATCTCCCAAGGTAGTTTCCAATGCTACCTAGAGGTGCTGGGCAGGAGAGTGACACGGTATGACCTGTGTTGCAAGAATATCACTTTGGCAGCTAAGGGAAGAATATATTGGAGAAATGTGAAGCAGGGAGAACAGTTTAGAAAGTTAATGCAATAGTCTAAGAGGTCATGAAGACCTTAACTGGAATAGTAACTTGTGAGGAAAGAGAAATGAATTGTGAGAAATGTTGTAGTCAGAAAAACTTGGCAACTGATTAGGAGAGGGAAGGATAAAGAGAGGTAGTGAATTGAAGATGACTCTGGGGTTGTTTATTTTGGCTTATTTTAAACATAGTGCTACCTCTGATGGAAATAGGAATATTAGAAAAAGGAATGTGTTTAAGGGAAAAGATAATGAGTTCTGTTTCTGATATACTGAATTTGAATTATATCCAGGACACCTAGTTCAAAACATCAAATAGGTGGTATAGTACTAGAATGTAAAAGAGAAGGAGAATGCAAGCAGAGAAGTGAAGCAAGAGTGGGAGGAAGGGAGAGAGAGAGAGGGAGGAATGGAAGAAGGAGGGAAAGGAGGAAATAAAGAAAGAAGAAAGGAAGGAAGGGAGGGAGGAATGAAGAAAGAAAAAAGGGAGGGAGGGAGGAAGGAAGGAAGGAAAGAAAATATTGAGACTATCTTGGAAATTAGATGAAGGATGGTGAGCAATGTGTAAATCTGCCCAGAAATATCAGGAAAGATCAAGAAGAATGAATACAGAAAAAAAAAAAACAATTGATTTGGCATTTAAGAAGACTTTCCTTAATTTGGAGAGAATACACTGTTTTGCTGATGTCACTTACCCCATGTCTATTCCACTGATCCTCCTTTCTATCTCTTAGCCAGTACCATATTGTTTTTTTTTAATTTAAACATTTATTAATAATCATTTTTAACATGGTTACATGATTCATGCTCCTACTTTCCCCTTCACCCCCCGCACTCCCACCACCCATGGCCAATGCACATTTCCACTGGTTTTGTCATGTGTCCTTGATCAAGACCTATTTCCAAATTGTTGGTAGTTGCATTGGTGTGGTAGTTTCGAGTCCACATCC
>NC_058133.1:88261595-88345042 GCF_016433145.1 Gracilinanus agilis | reverse complement strand
AAATCCTTCTTAATAAGAGAGAGCTTGATTTCTCATTGTGTTGGATGAAACAGTTCTCATTTCCTTATTTTCTGATAATCTTACCCTGGATAAATACTTATCAGAAGACATCTAATAGTCTACCTGGCCAAAATTTGTTTGATGAGCAAATATTGCCAGTTCTACTTTATATATTCATTGAGCCATTGTACAAATACTGAGTGAAAATAAGAGAATTCTAGGAAATCGTGGTACTCAAATTGTTCCCTTTTGCCTTGAGGACAGCAACACTATATTCTTATATCAAATTGGATATCTACTGCAGAAGAAACACTTGTTGAATTTTAAAAATCTGATAAGCCATTCTTAAATCGGTCTCTTTTAGGAATATGACTCTCCATTTATAAGTGCTTAAAAGCAGAATGCTTAATTTTGAATAAGTAACCAGCCTCATTCCCAAGACTGATAATAGACAAAACTTAATCAAACTAAATTGTAAAATTTAATGAGAGGTAATACTACTGATATTTCTCCTATCTACTCACTCCTAAGTCTATTGTTTCATTTAAACATTAATCAAAATAGTGTGATTTGTGAAGTTCAGTTTCATAATATTATAATTTATGGTTCGTTATCATGTTGCAAAATACACATGGTGCAAGAAGCAACCTCTTGACCATTTCATATTGTGAATATATTATGATCAGTTATTATTACTCTTCACTATAATTCTTTCCTAACTTGAATGAATATATGTCATTGAGTACAAAGGCTTCAAAATGCATTAACTGTGAAGGTAAGCATTGAAAACAGAGATACACCAGTAATCTTTTCTCCTTTTGTTTTCATTAAGATTCCAAGGGAAAATATTATCTTAAAGGGCATTTCTGTGCTTTGAGAATTATACTTTGATAGAGGGCTGCCTTGCCTATAAAGAGAATGTACAAACTTTTATCTGATGCAATTTCAGTGATACTGGATGGATTTTTTCTCACCTACCCATGCTGTCTTCCCTACCCCATTGTCTTAGATATTTCTTAGTTCAAGATATTTCAATATTTAGAGTTTCATTTATTTAGTCTATATTTCCAATCCCTGTTTAAGCCCATGGAGAAGTAATATTTTAAGAGTAGACTGTAGTGGGGATAAAGGATCTGCTAGCCTATTGTGAGGGGGAAATTAGAACCAACAAAAGTACTAAACAACAAAAGGATCAGTGAGGGAGATAAGGGGAGGTAAGCTCACCAAAGTTAAATTTTAGCTGCTTCGAAATGTTGATCTTAGGTGGACAAACTGCACACAGAAGGACCATTCATATTTCTTTGTCTCATAAAATGACAGATTTAAACAAAATCATCTCTAAAGCTCCCTTATAGTTTAAAAATTCATTTATTATACAAATAGCACTTTACTTAAAATATGAGACATCTACAAAGCAAGATACAAAGAAAACATTCTGTTTTTTCAATAGACACTTGTCGCACTTTGACCTTAAAATTTTAAAATGTAACTTTTCCTGAGAAAAACACAAATTTGAAAAAAAACACCAGTAATGATTTGATTATTTTTATCTTATACTGTTTTTCAAAGAAGCTTGGTATTGTTTTCCTCCCCAGTAAAAATATTTCATCATTCTTTCCTCTCCTGCTATACTTGTTTTCTATCCAATAAATTAGCTCTTTCTAGGCATGAATACTAACATATCAGGAGGGAAAAAACTTTTCGTTATTCATAGATGGATTCTACTAATTGGTTGTGAGGACAATATAGATTTATAGTTTGAAATACAATTTATTTGTCCTCTGAGTGATTTTTTCTCTCTCCATATTCAGAAGATTTGAAAGCTGACTTTCCCCAATAAGACTTTGGATTTATTATCTATATATACTGCTTCATTCAAATCACTTTTCATCTTCGTTTTGGATAAGTAGCCTTTACCAGTTTTGTTCTATATAAAAGCAAGTATTATATCAGTGGAGAATGAACCCACACATTTTCTGAGGAGGGAAATATCAGTAAGCTCATATCCTTACTGAAGCTGCTGATCAACTTCAAATTATTCAAACAAGCTATATAAGAATTAAACATGTTTAGTGTATAGCTGGAAACCTAGTATAGCTTGACTTGGTTTAATTGGTAGAGAAATAATGTACAATATATTAGTTGGCCAGTACTATTTTTCTCAAAAAATATTTTTTAACTTTTCTGACTTTCTTAAATATGATCATGATTTTAAAGCTTCCCTTTGGGGAATAAACATACAATTATCCTTTCTCTTTCTCTCTCTCTCTCTTTCTCTTTCTCTCTCTCTCTCCTTTCTGCCAAAGATAAAAAGATAGATATAGATATATACACACATATGTAATGTATATCTATATTTATGTTGTATTTATGTATATTTATATACACATGTTATATTTATGTATATTTATACACACATAGTTATTATTTTGGAAGAATTTTGGTATCAAATATTGTATAGATTAGAAAAGTTTGCAAAATTCATTGACTACTCATTATAATGAAACTACAAAATATGATCCCATTTAACATTTTTATTGGGCGCATTCACAATTTTTTCTCTGACTCAATGAACTATGAAAACAACAAAAATAGATCCTCTCATAATTTTCATATAGGTATTGATTACCATTAAAATGAAACCAATGCTCATAGAGCTTTGGATTTAGAGACAGAAAGGAATTTAGATATCATTTTGACTAGGGATTCTTACCGTTTTGGGGGCATCATGGATTCCCTTTGTCAGTGTAACACAATCTATGAAATTCTCAGAATAATGTTTTAAACTCACCAGATTACAAAGGAAACAAAATATATGGAAATAAATTCATTTTTAAAAACCATTTCACAGATTCTGCATTAAAATGTTTATCAATTGATCTATTCCAATTTCATAAATTTTATAGATGAAGAAACAAATCCCAGGAGATATAATGTTTTGCCCCAGTTCCTATAGGTGCAAAGCTGGAATTTGTTCAAAATTTTTATATTTCTTGAGATCCCTAGACTCATTATCTATGAATTTATCTTATATTTTTAATATGTGGTTATATAGCCTTTGATTGAATCCCACCATTAATATAATTTATTATTATATAAATAATCTTAAATCCTCTAGGGAAAAAGGGAGATCCTAAAAGCTATTCCATTTAGAATCAATTTACATGTCTTCTTATAGTTCCTTTTACATGAACCAGTCTTATTTTCATGAATGCTTACTTATAATGACTATGCAATGTTAAATTATCATTTTCTTTAGCTATTTTAGTTAAAATAGGCTGACAGTTTTTTGTTTAATGTTTCAAAATTATTTATTCTATTTCAAGAAAGACATTAACATTAACAGTGTTGAGATAGCATATTTCAAATTTAAACATTATTTCTATTGTGAGACAACATGGTATAGTGGATGGAGTTGAATTAGAGTAGGAAGACAACCATTGGTTGATTTTACTTCTTTTCCTTCATACTCGAGGACCAAAATCATATCAATAGGTTGGAGGAGCTTGGAAGACTCTCCTACAGGTTGATCACAAGTAGATGATATTAAAATTTGGGTTGGAGATACCTCTTAATATATGCCTCTTACATTTCTTTTGAGAAACTGCATTTCTGCTTTGTTCATAGAGCACAGAGCCTTCTTTAATGTGGCCATGCCATGCTGGATAGTCCTGTGCCAGTGTCTCTCATATTTCACAATTGATACCAAAGTTTTTCAGAAAAACATGGAGAGTGTCCTTGTATCACTTCCTCTGACATCTGTGTGAGTGTTTGCCTTGTGTTCTCCAAAAATTCTCTGTGATCACAAGGAATAGAAGATCCTTTAATAGTACAGCCCCAAATCATCCCAGATGCAGATCAAGCTCCCTTTCTTCTTTATGGATGAATCTTGGAAACTTATCCTCAACTTTGTCTGAGATTTATTTATGTAGTCATCCCACAACCTCCTTTCTAGAATCTATTAATGTTCCCCAACTATTTTGCAAATAGATTATAATCCCCAGTTTTTAACTCCTCAAATAGCTATAATCTATTTTGTGACTATGCAATAATACTAAAGGATATTTGTTTAAAAGACATGTAAGATAAAATAGGAAATAAAACTCAAAATAAATAACCATTTTCATCACTCATTTTCCAAACCACAATTTTCAGGGAATAAAGGTGATGAGTCCTCAATTTATATCTTAACATTCCCCAAGAAAACTGGAATTGTTTGTGAGTCCATCATCTTGAAACTCTTTGACCTGCTATTATCAGTAGACCAAAGCAACCTGAGGTGCAAACAGGGAGAGGTAAGATGTTAGCAACTCATCTAATAATTAAGCCAAAGACTCTCAAGATTTGAAATGCATTGTCTATCAGCACACCAGAGCCATATTTGTGAAGTACTGGATTCTTGCAATTGTAGCTTTTTAAGATGAGAACTGCAGCTGTGAGGACATCTGTAGCTATTACTTTTCAGCCCAGAGAGAGAGAAAGTAATAGCAGTCATATCAGCAGGAGTTTTATTCAGCTCTAAGACAATTTCCTTGATCCTTGCCCATTTTCCTTTCCTCTCTTCTGGAACCCAAAATCTCTTCTCTCGCACTAGAGTTGATGCCCTTGGCACCGATCAAGAGCACTATAAAAACTCCTATTCAACCAGAATATATGTTCTGAAGGCATCATCACCCCTTGTACTACTTTTTGGCTTGCAGGGTATTTAATTCCCAGGGAGAGCATCTACATTTATTCCTTTAGAATTTGACCTCACACTCCTTTCTCACCTGGATCATGATATCCTTTCCAACTATGGAGAGGAACTGAGTAATAAGTGAATGAAGTGGAAGTCACTAGACAAATCATGTGTACATATTGGAAGGATGGCTCAACTTATGGATGTTGTTGGGAGGATAGATATTAATTTTTGGGTCAAGGAAGGGAGGCCAAAAACCAGTTAAGTTACCTTTGAAATGAGCTTTTAAATAGATAAATATATAATTCCAGGAGATAACTGGATGATGATGAACCAGTCAAGTTACCTTTGAAATGAGCTTCTAAATAGATAAATATATAATTCTAGGAGATACAGCTTGAATCTAGTCTGAATGCTTTTGGTTCCGGAGGAATGGAGATGCATTCAGGTAGCAGCACTTTAAGAGGAGATAATCATACCAGTATTAATTTAGCTAAACATTTATTAAATACGTACTGTGTGTTTTGTATTCATCAAGCCATAATTCTTGACTTCACAAAGTTTATGAATCTTCTAAGAGGAAAAGATGCAAACAGATACTACGAAATGGATTAGACAAATTCAAAACAAAATGCTAAATGAAGGCAAAGCTGGAGAGATTTACTGATTTGAAGCATTCTATAAATATTCATGATGTATGGGAAGTTTGAATTAAGCTTTGTAGAAATGGATAGACTTGCAATTGGTCAAATGTTGAGGGAAGCTTAAGAAAGAAAGAAAAATGATACAGGTAATTTCAGAATATATATGGAGGAAATTGAATAATTTCTTCTGTTTGGAGCCTAGAGTAAGTATGTAGAGAGGAACAGTGTAAATACACATTTGTTTGTATGTGTTCCTGTACATGTATTATTTTTCCCTTAAATCTTGCTTGTAGAAAACTCGTGCAGAAAATTATATTTTTTAAAATCAAGAATAATTTCTACCCTATGTAGATTAGAATAAATGACCTGAATTCCCTTCTGATATTCTATTATTTTGAAGGACCATGTTTTAAAATGAGCCCTTTGGAACTAAATAGAATTTTGGTAATTTTGATAATTTAAAAAGGAATCACTGACAAATTTTGACGCAGTTAAGTGTTTTATTCAGTGTGGGGCAAGTACAAAGGTTGCAGTGTGTGAAAAAGAGTCAAATTTCATTTGTGTGGGTATCACCTCTGACGGAGATCACAACCCCTCTTTATCTTAAGAAGCTATTAATGATCCAGTTTTCTGATTTAAGTTTAATTGCAATAGAATGACTATCTCATTAGAGTGCTATCTCTGGCTTTAAAAAAAAAAAAGGTTACCTATAAAAGACAATGACTAAGTGCAAAAATTACAATTTGTTATAAATACTCGCTTCGGATGCTCTCTTCCTGGACTAAGGTCCCCTCACTCACTTAACTTGCATTTATTATGGAAGGTTGGCATGTTTCCTCATAGGGATTGATCAGGGGATACAACTTACATTATAGTTTGAGAGGCAATTTTGTTTTGGGGCAAAATATATATCTGCTACCCAGAACTACATACAGTCCCTGAGGTCCACCAATGTACCAAGATGATACCAAAACCCTTTATCATGAAGCATTTATTTAATAAGAATGCAAAAGCAAGTATAAACAAAATAACAACAGTCCATCCATAAACTGCAATCCCATAAAGCAAAAGTAAGCCTTCTTGTTATCCCATTTTCCCTAAATGTGTCATTTGAAGCAATATTTAAAAAAAATCTAATCCCTCCTTTATATCTCCCTATTTACTTTTCCATAATATCTTCTGAGAAAATTTGTCAAATGACTTTCATTAATGCAGATTGAAACCTACAGAAAAAAATGAACAATTAGAGTGATGAACATAACAATTAAATGATTATAAAATGAGACATTTATTTGCAATGGAATTAGTGCTGTAAGATTTTTTAAAAATTTTTTTCATGTCTCAATCAGAATCTTAACTGTTTCTGTTCCAATGTAATATGAAGGTGAACCTTGATTCTAAAGCTAATGCCAGGGGAACAAATAGTTTTTATTTGTCTTGGGGAAAAAGTTTTGGTCAAGGGCTGAGAAAAGGGACTTGTCTACTGAGAAAAGATTAACCTAGTTATCATTGAAAAGTCTCATCACCTGGAGGTTAAACATCAGGGAATGACGTTTTTTGGCGAAGACAACTCATAAGGATTATTTGCTGAGGTCAGACATATTATTTGCTAGCCTGAGATAATACAAAAAATATAATATCTAACTTTTTAAAAGTATTAATGAGTTCCCTAGAGCATGAAGAGATTAGTTAACTTATTTAGGATCACATAGCTTATATGGATTTAGAGGAGATATTTAAACCCAGGTTGTTCTACTTCCAAGACCAATTCTTTATCAATTATGCCACAATGATTCTTATGCAACACACACACACACATATACACACACACACAAACACACGCACGCACGCACTCACGTGTGTGTTTGTGCAATACCTGGTCATTTGAGAGAGGAAAGAGAACTTGCAGTCTGTGCTCCAGTGAATGATTTCATTACCTAAATGGCAGATTATAGACTTCAGATTACTTAAATTTTGTCAAAAGTTTAAACAAAAATGAAGTGATTACATACGAGTATATTAATGATCTTATCAATGTGGATTTTGTCTCTATTAATAGATTTGAAGCCATTTCCTGCGCTCTTATTCCATGTATTTCTTCCCCGTGTCCTCCCATATTTCACCTTGGTGACTTTCTTCAGTGAGCTGCATCCTTTAGAGATTGTTTTTTATTTTAGAGTCACCAATGCAGCTCTTTATTACACTCTAACCTCTCTACAAGACTGACTCGAATCAAGAAAACAAATAAAACTAAATAAAGCACATTATTGGACTTAACCAGTTTGCCTTAACCTCAACCATGCTTCCTGATTTCATCGCTATATAGAGAATAACTAAGTACAAAATTTTAGATGCTGCAGGTGGACACAAGCCTACCAAAGTTATGGATGAACAAAACAGAAAAAAAAGGAAAACATTTTTTAAATGGGTACTTTAAGTCTGAAAAAATCACACCTGATTTCCTTAAAATGCTAAGATTATTGTCATGTCTCTATTCAGCAATAGTCTTAGAATTTCTTAAATTAAGACTTGGGGCTTTAGAATGGTCCACTGAAGGAGGCTGTGGAATTTCTTCTAAGGAGACATGTAAGAAAAAGTAGCCATCCATCTTCCAGGGAATGGCTTAAGTGCAAACCTGGCTAGAGGCAAAGATCTGAACTAGATGACTTATTGAGGTCTCTCCCAGGCTCATGCTTCTAGATGTTTACAACCTTTAAACTAGATCTGACATTGAAAGGAAACTGTAACTGAACAAGGGGAATTCCTAAAAATACTGTGTAGGTTAATGGACTTAATGTACTGATCTGAAATTTATCCCATGATTTATACAATCATTAATCATTTTGGATAGTTTTTATGACAACATATGTGATGTATATTAGATAAAATAATACAAAAGCCAATTATACAGCTCCTGCAGTGCTCACTACTTCTAATTTTAATTAGTGTATTTCATCACCCTGTCTGAATAGTCTCTTTTTAATTTCTTCTCCCTTAAGGTCATTTATGGTGTATAGGTTACAGTAGATGTTAAATTGTTCAAATAACGAACTTTATCCTATGAAGAATAATAATTTAGTACCAGGTCTAGCACTATCATTATCCAGATGGATTATCTAACATGTCAAAATGTTAAAACTCCTTCATAGTTCAGAGAATTAAAGATGACTGATAGCTGTGAACATTTGACATTTTGCACTTATGTTCATTTGTGTTCTGACTCTCATCTAAATGTGCAAGATAAATTGGAGGGGAATTTCTGATTATCTGGATGAGGATCATAGTGTTCATTCTCCTCGACCACTTCTATACCCCCAAAAAAAATTCCTCTGTGGCTTTAAGGAGAGATCGAAAGGACTTTGGATCATTTTCAATATTTGGGCATCCTACTTCTTCATGAGAGTTCAATTTCTTTATTAAAAAAGATATGGTCAAGTTTTTCAGTGATTAATGAATAATTTTCTGCACATGTACTTGTGATGGACAGCAACAAAAATGGGCAGCAACCTCAAGTAAAATATATCCACGCTTCACTAATTTTTATCTATGTTCTGAATCTCTTAACTAGAAGATTTTGATCAATATCAAAAAGGGAGAAAAACCTATCTAATAAGATTGTACTTCCCTATCAGGAGATCTACCAATAATGCATTGTCATTCTATTCTACATAATTTATACTTATATGTCATAGGCCTGTGCTATTGGTTTGGTAACTCTATGACTTGCTTGTGGCCACTCAATTGACTAATGTCAGAGCCTGCATCTTTCCCCAAGCCTTCTTGATTCAAGGTCCATCATTCTATTTACTATGCTGCACTGATTCTCAAGTGATGTTTCTATCATGATTAAATGACTTCAGGTAAGGTGTTTTTAGGGAAAAACATCTGTAAAATATATGACACTCACAAATTGGGCACAGGGAGGAAATATTTCCCAAGATTCTTCTTTTAGAGTCATTTATTTCTGATTAGAAAATATAGTTTTTTTAAATCTCTTCATCAATCCTAAAAACGAATTAAACATGTAGTAGCCCAGAAGCTACTTTCTTCTACTTCAATAGCAATAATGTTGAATGCCATTTAAAAAAATCTTAACTGAGAATTGAATCTTCAGAATTTCTTTGGCCTTGACTGGACAGAGGAAGGAACCTCCAATTTATAGCAACATTTGGGGACAACCATCATTTGCCAATGAGATAGTCCAAATTAAAATGCTAGTGATGTCTTTGGAGCAGCTGTGAAGGCATTAGGCACTCTGTAACACTTCAAGGAGAGAAAATATTAACAGAGCCACATTAGACATTTTTTGTAAATACAGTGAAAGATGCTCTTTGTGTTTGACTCACTCTTTCAAATGCTCTTATGCTAGCAAGTCTAAGTTCCCAGAGATAGATCATCATTACATGATTACATTTAAATTCTGGAATTTAATTCTCTGCTCTCTCTGATGAAGGTAATTATACTTTCCTTACTCACTTCTATAGCTCTTGAGACCCTGTCTATTGCATTTTCTGCCTACATAACGACCTACTCACAAAGTATAATGTCCACACAATGTATAATGTTTATATAACTAGCCTTTGACAATAATGGTACTTTTAGATCTTAAAAATAACTCTTGTTAAGGCAAAACAATTATATCATAATTATTAATATACTAAAGAAAATTTATAAATTATAAAATATATCACACTATACCTATAAATCCAAATGACACAATTGCACCAATAAACTAATATCTATAGTGAAAAGAGGATACACATTTATAGAAATGTATGGTTAGAGTTCTGCTTGACTTCAGAGGGTAGAATTTGTGACAATGGGTGGTATTTGTGAAGAAGCAGAATTAGTTTTGGTGTAAGGTAATATTTCCTAACAATTAGAACTATTTCAAAGTGGCAGCATAATAGTGGGTTTTTCCTCATTAGAAATCTTCACTCAAAGACTACAACTATTTAGTGAAATCACTGAAAAGGACATTCTGGCACAGCATTATGATTCAATCGGTTTTCTCAGATCCTTTGTATTTAATAACAGAGATTATTTAAATGTGGGTCTTAGGCCATAAAATAATGATATTATTTTTCATAATGCAACCATTTATGAAAAACCAAATAGCTTACACAAGGAGTTATAAATCTTGTATCATATTCTGCTTTCTCTACTAGAGACAAATTTTGATGGCATGTAATATCTCTACTGAAAAGATACACTGCTTCCCTAAAAAAATACTTTAAAAGCAACTGAAATCTATTGCTTTTTCTCTGTCTCCACTGATGTAATTAGTGAGCAATTACACATGCAATCAGATAAATGTCTACAAGTATTAATGAGTCTTCTTTCTTCCTTCCCCACAAGTCCTAAAGAATCTTCTATTAAGAGTCAAAAATACATTGAGTAGAGAGAATAAGAAGAATTAATAGAATTTAGTTTTCAAAATGACCATTTAGTCTAACACCTTTATTTTTAGAAATGAGGAAACTAATTTAGAGAGGTGATGTAATATTTCAAAGTTGAAGGTAGGAAGGAGGATAGCCGGGATTAGAACTCTTTCTCTAAAAAAACTCTTGGTTTTTCATGTTTACATGTTTTCTTCCTGAACCTAAATCCAATGGGTTTTCCATCATACCAAATGGTCTTTCTATTTATAATCATTGAAGCAAAGAACTTTTAGAGCAAGAAAGATTTTTTGAATTATCTAATCTATCCCTTTCATTTTCCAGATGAATTAAAAGGTCCCAAGAAATTAAATCACTAATCCATTTTCATATTGTTGACTCATAGCAGAGCTGAGATTTAATGTTCAAACCCCCTAAAATTTGTAATTCTCTTAACCTTGCTATATTCCCAAGTTATTATTTAGATTTATCAAGAGAAATACTTAGTGTTACAGCAATTGGCTTGTTCATTGAAGATCTGAATAACAAACAATTTGAGTCCATTTAAGCCCAAACTGTTTTTATGTTGAATTACTGAAGAAAAATAGACCATCAGAAGCAAATTTTATTATATTAACTTTTTTCTAAATCCATGAATTTTGAACTTATTTAGAAAGAATATCCAAACTCCCATACGCCCACCCATCCCCACCTTCACCCTCCCTTCTCAGACATCTCTATTTCCCAATGTGAGGTAACATTTATAGGAATATTTTACAAGAAAATGTTAAAAATATGCTTTGAAGTCAACATTCTTCATCTTCCCTCTCTGGCACCCCCACCTCAAGGTTTCCCCTTAAATGATCACAGTCAACCCTAACTAATCAAAGGTATCTCCTCCCTCTGATAAAATCCTTTAATCTCTATAGAAGTTAAAAAAGGAGGAAATTTATTTAAATAGGTCAATAGCCCAATCACTTCAGGGGATAAGGCAATGATCTTCATTAAATAAGAGGCATACTTCGTTATAAATTTGGTTTCCATCTTTAATCCCTATTCCTTGTGCCTTAGCTTTGGTTCTTTACCTTTTACATATTCTCCCAAAGGGAAAAGTATCCAAATGATTTTAAATGAAGGAAATATTTTATTTCAGTGTTTTCAGTTGAAATAAAACGAGGTCTTAAAAATGCTTCCACATTGATTAATGGGTATGGTCAAGAGCCCAAGATAGTTCCTCAAAATAGTTACTAGTCCTAGCACTGGTAAAGTTTATGTTTATAGCAGGTGTACTTCCCCATTATATACTTTATTTCTAATTAGACAGCATAGTGTTTTTTAATATCTTCATCAAACTAAAAAACAAATTAAATATGTAGTAGTCCAGAAGCTACTTTCTTCTTCATCAATAGCAGTAATGTTGAATGCCATTTTTGTTTTTACTAAATCTTAAATGAGAATTGAATCTTCAGAATTTCTTTGGCCTTGACCAGACAGACAAAGGAACCTTCAATTTATAGCAACATTCGGGGACAACCATCATTTGCCAAAGAGATAATCCAATTTAAAATGCCACTGATGTCTTTGAAGCAGCTGGAAATGCATTAGGCACCCTGTAAAGCTTCCAGGAGAGAAAATATTAAGAGAGCTATATTAACCATTCTTGTGAACACAGTGAAAGAACACACTTCTAAAGATAGTGAAGTGAATATGGTGTGACTACAAATCCCTTCCAAAAATACCACTATATTCTCTTCTTGGTAGGCAACTCATTGCATATTGAATTAAAGAAGCAAATTTAAAAATAAGAGTTTTCTTTCTTTCCCCTCTGTTTCTTATTTGCCTTTTCATGTTTCTCTTGGTTTTTGTGGTTGGATATCAAACTTTCCCTTTAGTTATGGTCTTTTTGTGCAAATACTTGGAAATCTATGTTGTTGAATGCCCATACTTTCCCCTGGAAGTATATAGTCAGTTTTGATGGGTAGGTGATCCTTGTTGTAGACACAGTTCTCTTGCCTTTCTGAATATCATATTCAAAGCCTTCTAGTCTTTTAGCATGAAGCCTGCCAGATCCTGTGTAATCCTAATTGGTGTTCCTTGATATCTGAATTGTCTCTTTCTGGCTTCTTGTAATATTTTTTACTTAACTTGTTAACTCTTGAATTTGGCAATTATATTCCTGGGGGTTGACTTTTGAGGGCTTAGTGTAGAGGGTGATCTATGGATCCTTTCAATATCTATTTTGCCCTCTTGTTGTAGAACTTCAGGGCAATTTTGCTGAATAATTTCTTTTAGTATGGAGTCCAAATTTCTATTAATTTCTGCTTTTTGAGGAAGACCAATGATTCTCAAACTGTCTCTTCTAGACCTGTTTTCTTGATCTGTCATCCTCTCAGTGAGATATTTCATGTTTCCTTCTATTTTGTCATTCTTTTGACTTTGCTTTATTAGTTCTGGCTGTCTTGCAAGATCATTGGCTTCTGCTTGCCCAGTTTTGGTCTTTAGAGACTAGTTTTCTGCTATAATCTTTTGATTTTCCTTTTCAATTTGTTTTATCCTGTTTTTCATGGTTTCCTGCTGTGTAATTTGGGTCTCAAATTTGCCTATCATTTTTTTTGATTTGGGGGCATCTTTCTCCAATTGGGAGTTTCTGTCTTTTAAACTGTTAATTTCCTTTTGAGCTATTTCCCCCCTTTCTTACCAAATCTCTTCCATCATTCTCATGATTTCAGATTTGAATTCTTCAGGAGCTTGTGACCAATTTTCATTTTGGGGGGAAGGTTTGGATGTGTTTACTTGTTTGTCCTCCTCCTCTGCCTGCTCTGTTGTCTGGATTTTTTTCTGGGTAAAAGTTATCTAGTGTTAGTGCTTTTCTCTTGTTCTTTCTCTTGGTTAGTTCTTGGGCATTGCTTGCCATTATTATGCTGGTTTTTCCTTCTCAGTCAGAAGTTTGGTTGAGGTGGGCAGGTTCTCTCTGTAGAGAGCTGTGCAGCAGTTTTTACCTGAGGTTACTTTACAAGTCGAAGAGCAGTGCTGCCCCTCTCAGTTTTATCCTTGTGCCCAATGTCTATGCTCTTTAGGCTCCTGGGATCTCAAGTCTAGCTGTTCTCAGGGTCAAGCCTCCTGATGCTCCCAGTCAGCTGCCAAGACCCCAGAAATTGCATGCTTGCTCCTCTGCCCAAAGTTCCTTTATGAGTCTCAGCTCGCTGTTTCCACTGTTTGTCAACCCTCTGCTCTAGGTCGATGCCCAAGGTCTGACACAAGGTTAATGCTCAAAGTCTAAGTTCTTTAGCCTCTTGGGATCTTAAGTCTTGCTGCTCTCAGGAGCAAGCCCTTGGTGGTTCCAGTTAGCTGCCAAGAATTTAGTGAATGCCCCACTCTTACTCTAACTCTTATGTACTGGCTCTGGCACTATAGGTGGGGTGGGGGAGGGTTAATCAGCTGGCATTTTAGTGGGAGCTATTTCACTCCCTTATAGTGTGGAAATGCCCAAATCCCACGTGCCTTCAATGATGTGCCCTATTGTGGGGTCCCTTTGTTCATCTGGATTTGGATTTTGTGTCCTTTTGAGGTATCATGTATAGGTTGGTTGGGAGAGTTAAGCACCCTGCTTCTACTCTGTAGCCATCTTAACCCAGAAGTCCATCTATGGACAAAATTTTGGGAATATAGAGACTTGCAAAAAATAGACACCAGAAAAAAAATATTACTACTAGGATTTAGTGATAAACTCTGGTAAATACAAGGCTTCTTTGCTTAGTCTGATTGAGTATGATACTGATCATATCAGAAATATAGGTTTAATTCCCATAAAGGTTATTCCCAGTTCCTTTCATATAGTATATATTTAAAATTATTATTTAAATTAAATAGACAATATTCATAATGCTTGATTATTGCTAAACTGTAAAATTTAATGTATTTATGATTTAAATTCTCTTTTCCCATTCTATGTCATCTGACTATAGAAGAAGCATATTTCTTTTGTGTAGAAAATAGTTATTGACACATATAAATATCTTGCTATGACTACCAAATTGACATCTGATATATTCCCCTAGATATACATTTCTTGCTATTTTCAATCCTTCCAATTTAAAAAAAAAACTTACTTTGAAGCCAATTTTGGGAAACCAGCCATTTCAAGGCTTCCTGCCAATCACTGGTCTTTTGCCAAAATGAAATACAAGAGTTTAAAGTGCCATAAAGACTGTGGCAAAGGACTGCTCCCCTGCCACCTGCCATAGTGCAAATACTAGTAAAATAAGCAAGTATAACAATCTTTTAAATCTGATTATTTCTCTGAAATTCAAGTTGAAGTCACAAGTGGATTATTTGCCTCTAAATCCTTGCAATTTAAGATCTATTAAGTTCCCCAATTTCTCATTATTATTTAGACCTAGTTTTAGTCTTTGGTTAGATTTCAAGGGGTTTGTGAACTTGGGGGGTGATTAACTATTTATTTTTATTCTCCTCTAGATGGAATTGCATTCTTTCAATTATTTAAAATATTCTTTTCAAAGGCTTCAATACTGCCAAAGAAGTCCTGTACACACACATATACATGCACACAAAATAACAACCAAAACATTAAGCACTATTGATTTAGATGATCTCCATAAATAAAAATGAGAAAAGTTAGTTTATTAAGTAAATTTTGATTTTTTGTATAACATGTATTAATAAAAATAGCTTATCTTTACATAATGAATTACAATGTACAATTCACTTTCTTCAAAGCAATCAATAGCAAAATGGAAATACTGGTCCACATTGATGTAAATGATCATTGGTTTAGCTCATTTGTAAAACATAACTAGTTTCTCTTTCTAGGTCTTTCTCCATTGAAGTACCTTGCTAAGTGCTGATGTATAACTCTGGGTATTTATATATGAAGACCATTATTGATTATATCACCTTATTTTCAAAAGTCTTTCCTATTGCATTAAAAGTTTCAATTTACAAAATAGTTTTATTTTCAGTAGTGTCTTTTGTTCTAGTACAACTATGAGGGACTCATTAAGTGTATATTGAGTGCAGAAACTTGTGATAAACTATTACGAAATGGTGGTGGGAGGATACAAAGTTGAAGCTTAAAATAAGAAACCAGTGTACCAAGAGCTTACAACTTGGTGGAGTAAAAATTTTAAATATTACTGTGTATGATTTCTTCTATATTGTAAAGAATCTAATTATTTGTGTGCTTGATTTCTGGAAGAGAGGTTGCTATTTTAAGTAGAGAGATGGGTAGATATATTTATAACATAGCAATTTCAACCTTTCCTCTTAAAAATACAATATATTGATTGATTAAATTCATGGAAATTGATTTCATAGCATGTAGAGTGGAGCTACATACATCTTATATTCTTCCTGTAGCATTACTATTTGCGACATCCTAAATTTTAAAAGTACATTACACATCTAATGTGCTATATAAGTGTTAGCTGTTACTACTACTACTACTACTACTACTACTACTACTACTACTACTACTACTACTACTACTACTACTACTACTACTACTACTACTACTACTACTACTACTACTACTACTACTACCATCATGACTATCTATTAGCTTAATTATTGCTACTGATGCAAATGTTAAATCCTTGATTTAAGATTAGTATTGATAGAATAGAACATAGTTTAAGGAGCCTTGCCTGAAACAAATCCCAGAAAATTATTTAGCAATGAAAACCATCTCTTTATAAAGCAGCATAACTAACGGATGACTCTATAACATACATCCTCCTCCCCACCCTTTGCTCATACTCATTTAAGGAAATTCATGGGAGATTTATGTATCTTACTTTAGTATTGTTATGTAGAGATGTTAGCATGGAATCCCTGCAAAATACAGAGACAGCCTCACCCTTGCAGGGATTCCATGCTACCATCTCTACATAACAGTATGAGATACAGTAGATAGAAATAGATAGAAAATCTCCCAGAAAATCAGGATAATTTCATATTTATGTCTTCCCTTTCAAACATATTACTTGTGTGATGCTGGACAAATTATTTAGGATCTTAATTTCCTAGACAATAATTATAAATTGTAGAATAGTTGCCACTTTGAACTGATCGAGAAAATATCTTTATTGTAGAGTTTATTACACTAGTGGCATTAGTCTAGACATCATCATCATCATTGTCATTTGAGTACATATCTCTCTAGTTCAGAGCATACAAAATGTCAATGGAACACAGGCTGCTAGAGGTGGAAGGAACCTTAATAGTTAATCTAACCTGAGAGTCAAATGGTATAATGGAATGGAATGAGAATGACCCGAGTTAAAATTCAATCTCAGACTTATTGCAATTGTGTTTCCTTAGGCAGGGGATTATACCACTTTTTGCCTCAATTTTGTCAACTGTAAAATACAATAATAATTTCAGATACCTCTCAGGGTTGTGAAGATTAAATGAGAAAAATTTGTAAAGCTTTTAAGCACAATGCCTGGCACATAGAAAGTTTTTAACAAATGCTTGTTCTCTTTTCCTTTCCCACTTGAAAGATGAGGTTTAGAAATGTGATCTGTATGTCATTTGGGATTCAAAATAAATTTCTCCAATTCCAAAACCACCACTCATTCTATTATATTATGTAGCCTCTGAATAAAGGTTGCTAATTTTCAATAGTATATATTATTGATGAAAGATTATTAACCATGTATTTATAACGTGACAAATTTACTACTTCATTTCTACAGTGGAATTAATCATAGAAGGACAGATTCCTTTCTTTCTGACTTGTAAGAGTACTTTTTTTCATTGCATTTGGGGCATTAGGGTAGCTAGGGGATGGGGCTCTGGGCCTGGAGTCAGGAAGAACTGAGTTTAACTCCATCCTCAGACACTTGCTAACTATTGTGACCCTGGTTTGTTACTTAACCCTCTTTGCCTCACTTTCATCTTCTGCAAAATGAGCTGGAGAAGGAAATGTCACCCCCCGCCCCCGCACCATATTTGCCAAGAAAAGCTAAAATGGGGTCATAAAATATTGAACAGGACTGAAGTGACTGAATAACAATAACAACACGAACATTCTAAATTGACAGTCAAATCTAACTTTTGCTTGAGATTCCAAATCTTATGGAATGGAATATAAAGGCTTTGGATATTCTATAAGAGTTTGAGAAATCCTGTAGAAAAAGAAAATGAAGCAAAACCATTCATTATTGTTGTCACCCAAATGATTGCTTAATCCAGAAAGAAATTTGGAAAGGATGTATATCCTTTTATTACATCAACTATAATTATAACAATTTACCCCCAAAAAGTTTAAATTAATGTAACTCAGTTTCTGTATTAAGAGAACCAGGGTTACCTAGAAATTGGCTCAATAGTAAATATTTGATCTCCTTTCCAGGACGAGAGATATCAACCAAGGGCAAAAATTGTTCAGGATACATACTTGTTTATAAAGTTTTACAGACACTGAAGGTAGAAGATTATGAGCAATATTACCTCATAAAATAGTAAGAAATACAGGCATAAAAAAGAAGTTCAAAGAAAAATTGGTGAGAGACCAAATTAACTAGTCATTCCAAGGACATGTGAGAATGAAACTGGAAGAAAGACAACAAACAGGCAGCAAATGGGAAAAGACCTATAAAGGTTTTTATTATAAACTCTTTTTACCATCAAGGACAATGATACCAGCACATTTGAACTCTAACATCATTGTATCAAGTGTGCTTTATTTAGAAGTGGAAATGGAACTGATGAAACAAATATTGGAAAAGTAACTAGATTCGATCACGTGCATAAGGAGGATGTCTGTGTGAAGGTGATGTAGTTTTCAGGGAACTGGTGGATTACTGTTCAACATATGTGGAAGTGGGGGGTTTACTAAAGATGTGAAAATATCCCTTTAAATAGTGCTAGATCACAAATTTGCAAATACTGGCTAATGTGTACTTTCTCAGTTATAGATTCAAGTTGGTCAATAAGTATTTATTAGGTATAATATGTGCCAGAACTTATGTTAAGCCTGAGGCTACAAAAATAAAAGAACAATCTATTGCTACCCTCAAGGAGCTTATAAAGGGAGAAAAATAACATATAAAAGGAAGCTGAAAGGGATGGTGGTGGTGAATACTTGCCTCTGGTTTGTCCTTAATATTGGTTTGGGGCAGACCTCTTAGCTTCACCTATTTTTCCATTTCTCCATCCAGAATTATCAAGCAGACAGGCACTAGAAATCCTACCATACCATCTGAACTATGTGATTTTGTTTTATGAAGAGATTTATAAAGAAATAAATAAGAAACTAAAGCACTATGAGGGCAGCTGGGTAGCTCTGTGGATTGAGAGTCAGGCCTAGAGATAGGAGGTCCAAGGTTCAAATCCGGCCTCAGACACTTCCCAGCTGTGTGACCCTGGGCAAGTCACTTGACCCCCTTGCCCACCCTTACCACTCTTCCACCTAGGAGCCAATACACAGAAGTTAAGGGTTTAAAAAAATTAAAAAAAATAAAAGCATTATGCTTCATAAAGCAGCACCTGGGCTGTGTGAACAGGTTTCTGTGGATATACATATCATTTCAAAAACTGTCACCATAATTTAACAATACTAATAAAACCAATAATTATTTCAGAGAATTTCCCATCTATTTATAATCTGGGAAACCTGGAGGATATCAATGAATATTTCTAATATCTCAATTCCAATCCATAAGGTGGAGATAATGATACTTGTATTATCTGCTTCAAAGTATTGTGAGTGAATTATTGTACTAAATAATTAGCATAACAGTTATAATCCTTAGAAGAAAATAAAATACTTTTCATTAGTTAACTTGTTTCCTTTCAATTCCGTTCAGTACAATGGCAATTTATTAAAGTGTTCCTTCTTGTCAAGTACTATTTTAGGCACTAGGGATGCAAATGAAAAATCAAAACATCTTTACAGTGAAGGAGCTTATGTTATGTAAAGAATGTGTAACATTCATAAAAATTATACAGAACATATATAAAGTAATTTATAAAGAGTATATTTGAAAAAATGACCAAACCCTGCCATTTTACATATGAGTCACAGTGCTACATGGGCATGTAACACAGTTATGTGTTATTCTTTGATGCAAAGAAGGAAAACATGCATTTTATTTTGACAAGATTTCTTAAGTGATGCATGCTTATTTGTCTTGAAACTTTAATAACTTCATTTTTTTGTGAAGAAATTTCTGTTGACTGTGATAATTATATTATTACATGTCTTTTTATGTTAATATAAATACCAAGCATTATCTGAGAGTCTAAATGTTTTAACCAAAATGGAAATGTATTACTCCTGATCTGTCATATTCTTGCATTATTGCTTTAATTTCAGTATTTTCTGGAAACCTGTTGAGGACTGTAGAACAGAGCGAATATAACTGGTCTATGGCCCTTGGCCTCATTAATCCTGAGTTTTGAACAGGTCTACAAAATTAATCTTCCCACATTTTACCCTACTTTTTACTATTATCTATTTTCTTTTTTCTTATGATGTCCCCTTTTTTATAAACATCATGAACTTAACAACTATGGCTCTCCCAAAAGGAGCATCCTTTTTTCTACACTCTCATTCACCCACCCCTACCGCCTTATAGAATTCAGAGTGAATAGCTGGTCTTGAAAAGAAAAATATTGCTAGAGTAGCACTGGCAACCTTTTCCAAGTGTCAGGAATGATACTCTTTTCACTCTTTTTACTTCTTATCATCCTGCAAGGCAGCTTTAACTGCCTTAGCTGTAGGATGGTCATAAAAAAGTATCCCGCCTCCTTTTTTTGGCCTAGAGTTCATATCTCCAATGCCAGAAGTATATCCTACTGCCAATGTGTTTGGCTCCTCTTAAAAACTGATTATTTTTGTACTTCAGCTTGTAAAATTTTATATATTTCTTTCACAAAGGATAAGTATTTATCAAGAGCTTTTTTTGTGCATTTGAACTACAAACCTACCAGTGGGATTTTCCTCTACAATTTCTAAAATATATTCAGGCTTTTTATTGAACTGGAAATTATGCAGCTGCTTCATGATTCTGGCCTGCTTGTCATGTTTGTCTTGCTTCCTCATGTAATCGCAGTGACAAGAGTTACATTATTCCAGCACACAGAGCAGTTAAATAAGCATTCTTAGCACAAATGAGCAAAACCCTTATCCTAGTGTAAACCCTTCATGTTCTGCTAAATATATCTTAGTAGCATATTTAGTTTTATTTTCTCTTAAAATACTGCTTTATTTCTTATTGTTGTTTTTATTTGCTGGAGATGTCTTTGTGAAGTGGACATATTGCCTGAATTTTTTTCTGATTTTTTTTTTCCTAAAGATGGTGACTTGACACAAGGAGCAATTTATTTTTTATTGTTATTATGAATGTAAAAGTTATTTACCTTGTTTGAGCACCAGATATGTCCACATTTTTAATATGTTTTCAAGTTTAGTCTAAGATACTTTAAACCTTTGATTGCTTGGACTTTTAATGCATAATGTTCTATATTCAGTAACTAAGATATTGGAAAGACAGAAACTTCCATTGATTGAAATATGTGTTGTTGATAGGAAGCTGTTTTTCTTTTCTCTTTTACCATCTTTTTCTGTAGAGTTCACTCTTATTTATTCTTCTATATTGAGCTGAATAGTCGATGAAGAGGAAATGGACTATTTCTGATTGGTAGTTGAACCACTGGTCCAGTAATTTAGAAATAATTTGCAGTTGGAAAAAAGATATTATTTTTGTAGTCAAGAATTATCATACTAGGAGCTCTCAGATTTCTTAACTGTCGTGTACCTATCCTTTTTGCAACTTATTGAGACATGACATAAGATGCTGGTTTTATGCCTATTTTCTGCCAGACTACTTTACAATTCTTCTGGGTTGATCAAATAACGGGCAGTAACCAAGTTCATTTTTCCCCCCGATTCTTCTTTCTATAGTTTATTCCACTGACCTACTTTTCAATTTTTTCTTTAGCTAGTTGCAACAAGTTTTGATAATTACTGCTTTGTAATTTATCTCAAAGTCTGGAAATGTCATTCCTCTATTAGCAGTTTATTTTGAAGTGTCCTCCCCAGAGTAAGACTTAAAGTTAAACCCCTGGAATCGCCTTGACCACCACTTCCCCTGAGACCAGCATGAACCTAGCCCAAGATCCAGGACCTAAGAGTCTTGGGAATAATAATAGCTCCTTAGAACACCTTCCTTGTGTCCAGGAGACTTTACTGTATCTGATTAAACTTGCCTGGCACTTACTGCCTCTTGTTTCTCCCTGAAAGTGTCTTACTTCTTCCCTGAGGCTAGCATGCCTGCCCTATAAATTTCATGCTTAGAATATTCTCACTAACTCACCTCTGACTCCTGAAATCCCTAACTCCTTTCAAATTTCAGCCCATATGCCACCTCCTACACAAATATTTTTTCCATTTCCTCCAACATTTCTTTGCACATATGATGAATTCACTTATCTGTGTGCGTTTTTTCTCTCTCCTAGTACAGTGTAAGTTCCTTGAAAGTGGCAAGTGGTTCATTTTTGTATTTGTATCCCTGGGGTTTGTTACTTGATGATAGTCTGGTACATGGTAATTGCTTTATGTTCATTGAATTGAATTGAATGGACATCTGGCGGACTCAAGAATGAATTGCCTTTACATTTCAGAAGAGAAAATGAATTAGACTTCTCAATATACATTTAATACTTTAAAACTAGAAAAGACCTAGTAAAGTAACCAGGAAAACAAAGACCACAGGAATTAGAAAGCTTTTGATTCAAGCCAGCCATCTACAGGGAAAGTGGGTGAGAGAAGGAAGAATGTCTTCTTGTATCCTTCCATAACTTTGCCCTCACACCCTGCCAGACTGGAGTTTGCTTTTTCTGCTCTGACTTCATACAGCATGCTACAGTTTATCCTTTTCTATTTTGTTACCATACTGGAACTAGTGCAGAGCCTTTACTACCAACCTCACCCTCGATTTAAAGCATCACATCCTTTTACCTCCTTGTATAGTCTTAGACCTAGGACTCAAATAACAAACTCTTTAAAATTAAATTCCTAGACGAGAAATCATTTATCTCTAGCAACAGAGTTTCCTTAACAGACCCACATCTTAAGAACCAAGCCTAGAATTAAATATTCATATATCAGAACTCTTGCTTTCAGAACTTCATCTGTAGGAAGGGTCGTTAACATCAGGACAAACTCCATTTTTCAGTAGTGTTTGAAAGATAGCTACCTCTGACCTCTTCTCTTTTTAAAACTCACAAGGAGGTAGAAGATCAAGTCAGAAGGTGATGCTTTATAGTCTTATGACTAACAAATTCCTTTTAACTCTTTTTCTCCCAGTCCTGGAGACATAGAAATCCTGGCTAAGTGAAAACCACCCTTTCCTCTGCTCTCACTTTCCATAACTATTTCAGCTTTATTTCTCTTCAGTTAGTCTCTCTCTTCCCAATTATGGCCAAAGAAAACCCTCTTAAGTAATTAACTAACTTTCATTCATTTTTCTCCGTTGTGGTCCTTCCAGACACCAGAAACATGATACTGAGCAAGTCATTTAAACCTTAGGGACACAATTACCTTATCTATAAGAAAGGAAGTTGGCTTAAATGACCTTTCAGGTCCCTCCTGGCTATAAGTCTCTGAAAGAGAATTACACAGAAGAAACATTTAATCAAAAGAAAAAAATATGTAAACAGAGCTCAGAAAACAAATAGATTAATTTAATTTTCTTTGAAAAATATTTTGACAGTTATAAAACCTAAGGAGAAAATAGGTCTCTAGCAGAGATAGTATTAAAAATTACATTCACTGTTAGACATTCCCTTGTTCAGGAACTCAATTAAGCTTTATCATGTACTTTGGTTTTCTACATTGACTGGCAAAGTAAATTAGGGAATTATTCATCTATCATCATTATCTCTCATCTGTCTATAGTTGTCATTGCCTTGGAAGTCTCACAAGGTCAAATTAGTTTTATGATTATTACCACACCTCTCTAGCTTCAAAAACAACTTTTCTCCACCCAAGGTTTATAAGATGCTTATTTTACAAAATAATTATCATAACATTAAGTTATATGAAAAATGAAACAGGTTCTGCCAGCTAGCGAAGCATCTGGAGAAATTAGACACAATTTTAAGTAACTTAATCCTTGTAATTAACTTATTTTTGTCCTCTTAACTCCTAAAAATAGTGGGAAAATCAATTTTATCCTTCAGAGGAAATATGATATAAAGATAACTAAGAAAATTAGACTTTTGTGAGATTTACAGAAATCCTAGGGCATTGCATTGCTTTTTATTTACTGAAGATGAAGTCTTTTTTTTCCTGGAAGCAACAGTCTCAGATTATTTAGAAATGATACAAATCAATTTTGGAAAATACATTTTGCTGTCTTGGTCTTCTTCAACTGCCACTGAAGTGACATGATTCTATTCTTACATTTCGAAAGTAAGCATACCAAGTTGAGTAGCACAATTAAAAGTTTGCTTAAAAAACTCTTAGAGAAGTTAATTTGGAAATGTTTAGTATTTATACCTTCTGTTGTAGATTGACTGTCACTCTGTATTAAAATTTTTTTATTTTAATATTGAACTTAATAAAAAAGTTTGGAATTGAGAAGATGAAAAAAAACAGGAAGAAAAATATGGTAGACTTTTAACATATGGGCATATGTTGTCCAATATCTAAACCTACCCCATTAAATTATATTTAAATAATTTATTAGATTAACAAATAATCTAATAAGAGGATTTTTACAGATAGAAAGAGATCTTGGAAATATTTTATAAGCTTATAAATGTTCATTGGTCATCTACATAAATTGGTTGTGAATACTACTGGAAGAAGAAGCCATGTTAATGATAAAGATTGTAAAGTTTAAGTAAGATCTCATTTGGGGGATTATTGAGATTAAAAATATTTTTCCCAAAGTCATTTTTCCAATGATGAAATATTGATGTGATAACAAATGTATGAATATCCCATTAGTGTTAATGAAGTATGGCTATATCCCCTCTGATTGAACTTGAATACTGCCAAAACTTGGATGAACAATAATAGCTAACTGGAACTCTAGTTAAAAGGCACACTTAGGCAATCTGAGTCAGATTAGATTTGGAAGGACTTGAAGATTGTTACTCTCGCTAAATGGGGAGTTTTCTCTCCCCACCTCGATTAGGATGTTAGCTAATTGAGATTGTGGGTTGTCTTGCTTCTCTAATTATATATCCAGCAATTAGCATAGTGATTTACAATTAATAAATGCTTAATTAATGCTCATTCATTATCCGTTAATTCATAGGGGAGAACATGTATAAAAATGCAGAGGAGGAGATAGAATGTCATGGACAGTCAGGACTGACTAGATTTCACTGATTGGCTGGAATGTAGAATGAATGATTGGAAATACTGCAAAATCATTCTGGATAGATAGTATCATATTAGTAATATAAAGTCATTCTGGAAAGAAAGGATCACATAATCATTGATATAAAACTGGATAAAAAATAGTCTACACCCTTCTTTTTACAAATGAAGAACTCATGTGCTGGAATGTTCAGTGAATTGCCCCCAGTTCACAGATATAAGTTCTAATTATCATGGGCTAAACTTGAAACTAGGTCTTGGGACCCCAGAGCCAGAATTTTATCTCCTCTACTACATTACCTCCTATGGATAATTGGAGACCGGTTGTGAAGGGCTTTAAATTCTAAAGGCAAACATTGAGTGTGTGTGTGCCTGTGTGCACAGGCTTGTGTTTTTCTTTAAATCTTCAGCATCTAGTGCAATATCTGCTTCATTTTAGACATTCTCTAAATGCTTCTCTTGATTTCTTAAAAACAGACAAGAAAAAATGCCATGAGAAAATAAGTTTTAAAAAGTTGACACATTTAGCCTGGGAAAATAATTGAAGAAAGTTGATGTAATAATTATAACCAAGTTTTAAAGGGATGATTATATAGAAGAAGCTCTTTCATTCAAGAGAGCAGAACTAGCAACTATGTTTGAAATCTGCAAAGAAGGAAATTTAGGCTTGGTGTGAGCATTCCCAACGATTAGAGGTGTATAAAGGTAATACAGGTTGCTGCCTTGGCAAATATTGGGTCCTTTTCAAGAGAAGGGGAGGCTGGGTTACTACTTGTTGACTTAGCGAAGGGAGACAAGATGAGTCTTAGGTCTCTGAAATTTGATGCTCTGTGATTGCACAAATTTGAGGAACAGAATGGAGTTTCGCTTTTATTTTTAGTTAAAAATCTCGGAAACAATAGTGGATTCTTTAGAACTGCATGGATAGAAACATTAATCTTTTGAAATTATTTACATATCTTCAGGATCTTTGTGAGGATAGAATTAGATGATATTTGTAAAATACTTTGAAACCTTTTTATAAATATTAGTTATTTTATTTTTGCATTCTTTTATGTCCATTAGGATATATAAATATGCCAATATCTATATTATTAATACTGTTGTTTTGTACCGATGATTTTTGCCATGTGAATTTTAACAACAGATGTTTTAAAATACATTTTTATATTTTTTTACAATTTAAGGGATTCACAGGGTTAGAAATCCTTTCACTGATGAAAATCAGCAGATGTCCTGGACTATATAATATCAACCCAAGGCACTGAAGAATAAAATGACTTTCCCATGCTCACACAACCAATTTGGTTGTCAGAGACAGTACTCAAAGGAATGTCTTCATAACTTCTGGAATGACCTTCTACCCATTTCTCCATGATGCCTCCCATTTTCCTTTTTTAATCTCTTAAAATTATAGTCCACATTTAAATGTTAAATATGTATATGCAAACATACATGTGTAGATAAATAAGTATGTATGTATACATACATGTATACATGCACATGTATTAGTGTAATATATTTATCAATTTATGCAGTAATCCTTATAATTATGAGTACATTGAAAGTCCTTGTTCTATTCCAAACAAAGCAGACTTTCATATTTACCTCATTCAGATGGGGCTGAGTTATTAATGTACCAAAGGGATTTTATTTTATTACATTTTCACTCTTTCAGTGATTCCTCAGATTTTACCCTTAGTACTGTGTTTGCCATATATCACCTAATAAGGGAAGAAGTTCCTTTTCCAGTTTTATAACTATAGCATATTGGCACAAACTCATTTTCTATTTTAACTACATCTAATCTTGATCCCTTTGAAAAGCATGCTTCTCTTTACCTTTCATTTACAATAGTAAAGCTAGCACTAGGTCAAATGGTAATTAACGCATGGTCTCAGTACCAGTAAAGACTATATATAATATAATGGTTCTAAAAATGCCATAAAGAATATGATGTAATGAATGCTACAAAATATTATGTAAACTTGGAAGACAGATCATATCTCAGTTGAGAAATTAGTGAAAGTTTCAGTGGAGAGGTTATATTTGATTTAGGTCTTGCAGGATGGGTAGGATTTTAGCAGGTGATTGTGGTTGCAGAGAAAAGACAGCAGAAGGAGAAAATACAGGCTTTTTGGGTACCTGGCAGAAGGGAAGAGTAGCATTGAGTACTTGGATTGAGTATGGTATAGCCCTGAAAGTGACACAGGGTTTTAGAAGCTTGTATCAAGGGAAGAAGGAAATTCCAAATAAAAAATTTCACAACTTCATGTGATGCTTCGGGTTATACCTGACTCCTGACATATTTATAGAAAAGAGGATAATCTTCATTTTACTGATTTTTCCAGAAAAGAAGTTCTGCATGTATGAGTTGAAGGACAAGTGATATAATCATTTGTATCAAGTCTCAAAATCTATTTAATTTAAAGGAATTAGAGAAAATAAGATCTATTATGATGGTGATTTTCAAATTGCTGTGATGGAAAATTAATGTTCTAGCCCCAAATATTCTTTTTTTTATTTTTAAAATAAGTATTTTGTTTTTTTCCCAAATTACATATTGGTAAAATTTTCAATTTTCTGGCATTTTGCTATCCATGTTCTCCTTCTTCCTCCCACCTTTACCCCATCCCCAAGATGACAGGTATTATGATACAGATTGCACGTGTGTTAATATACAACACATACTCCCAAAGTTAGCATCTTGCGAAAGATAACACATATTGCTTATATTAGGGAAAACTTCATGGAGGAAATAAAAGAATGACATGCTTCTATTTACATTCAGACACCGTCAGTTCCTTCTATAGCAGTGAATATCCCTTTTTTGTAATGGGTCTCTAAGATTTGTTTTGGATCCTTGCATTGCTGATAACAGTTAAGTTGTTCACAAGGCAACCATCATACTTTATTGCTGTTACTGTGTACAACATTCTACTGTTTTTAGTCACTTGATTTTGCATCACGTCATATAAGTCTTTCCAGGTATTTTATGATCATTTTGTTGGTTATATCTTATGGCACAAGAGTAATCTATTGTAGATATTTACCACGGCTTATTCAACAATTCCCCAATTAATGGACATCCCTACAGTTTCTAGTACTCTGCTACCACAAAAAGAGTTGTTATAAATTATTTTTGAAAAGTAGGTCCTTTTCCTTTATCTTTGATGTTTTTGGGATACAGAACTAATATTGGCATTGCTGGGTCAGAAAATATACACAGGTTTTTATGGCCCTTTTGACAGGATTCCAAATTGTTCATCAGAATAGTTGTATTAGTTCACATCTTCACCAACAATATATTGATGTCCCATTTTTTCCACATCCTGTAAAACAATTATCATTTTCCTCTTTTATCATATTAGCCAGTCTGTTAGCTATGAGGCAGTACCTCAGAGTTGTTTTGATTTGCATTTTGAAGCATTCTTTCATATGACTAAAGATAGTTTTAATTTGTCCATCAGAGAATTACCCTTGACCACTTGTCATTATCTCTTGACCACTTGACAATTGGAAAGAGTTTTGTGTTTATATCAATTATATAACTCTTATAAATTTAACTCAATTATCTATTTTAGAAATGAAACCTTTGTCAAAGACACTTGCTATAAAAATTTCCCCTAGCTTGTTTCTCTTCTAATCTTACTTTCATTGGTCTTGTTTGTGCAAAACCTTTTTAATTTTATGTAGTCAGAGTTAATTATTTTACATCTGAAAATATTCTCTTGAACTTGTTTGGACATAAATTCTTCCCTTGTCCATAGATCTGACAGGTAAACTCTTCTATGCTCTTCCAATTTGTTTGTGGCTTTTGCCCTCAGTTTCTAAATGATGTCTCTATTTTGACTTTACTTTGGCATTTAATGGGACATGTTGGTCTGGGCTTATTTTCTGCAACCTTCTTTTCCAGTTTTGAAGGCAGTTTTATTCTGAATACTAAGTTTTTTCAAAAGCATAGGTTTTTATTAAACACTAGATTACAATGGTCATTTACTGTTGCATGTTGAGGGCCTAATCTTTCATTGATCTACTACATGGTTTCATAGCCAGTAGAAGATTGTTTTGATGATTTTCACTTTACATTACAGTTTAAAATCTGATACAGCTAAATGATCTTTCTTTATATTATTTTCATTAATCTCCTGGATATTCTTAGCATTTGGTCTTCCAGATTATTTTTATTATTATTTTATTTAATTCTATGAAATATTTTTGGTAGTTTGATTTGCATGAAACTGACTATGTAAATTAATTTAGGAAGAATTTTTATTTTTATTTTTAAAAGCTTAGCATCTTGAGCAAATGACGTTTTTTTCTAGTTGTTTAGATCTGACTTTATTTGTGTGAAAAATGTTTTGTAGCTGTATTCATGATATTTCTGGTTATGTCTTTGCTGGTGGACTTCCATGTAAATATTCTTATTGTTACACATTGCAATGTTTTATATAAATATGAATAAAATTTCCCAACATTTCCCATGGATAACAAAAAGTCAGGTATTCATTTAGAAGGAAAGTATATCTCTCTCATATGATGACCTACAAATGTTTTATTTTTGACATGCAACTCTGGTCACTTTCTCTTTCAAAAGTCCTCTAGGCCCTAGTTTTCTGTAGCTATCAAGCACTAGCACTTACTTCATTTTAAATGGGCACATAGTTCACCCACTAAAAGAAAAGAGTGGCATCATCCAAAGAACATTTCTTTTAATTAAATAATATTTTGTTAGGATATTGATTTTTATTTGGTATATTGTTATTTATTAATCTATGCCTAGATTCATTTTTATAATCTAATCTACCCAGAATGTCTACATCATTTTGTTTATTAATTGATTTGTTTTGCTCTCATTTGACCTGTGGTACAAATGAGAGGAAGGCAATATTAAGGTAATATTGTAAAATTAATTCACATATTAATTTTTATAGCTGGGATATAAAAATATTAGCACTTAGGAGCAACAAATTTCAGAAAATCAGAATAGTTAAAATTTATTTCACCTTAAATTTCTTTTTTTTTAATTCTCTGAATGACTCAGTTCTGTCCTCTTGTATAAAGTTTTATCTTGTGTTCAATATTAAGTAAACAGGGTTTGAGAGTTGTAAAAATATTTATATTAGTTTCTACACCAATCATTTGTAGCTTGCTTGCAAAATAATTTTTGTTACGACTTCAGGAGTAAAATCAGCATTGCTTGAGAATTAAGTGTCTTGATCATAAATTTACTGATTCCTTTAGCACAAACTCTTCTTGAAAATGTCACTGTTAAGCAGCTTTTCTAAGATTTGTAGCTATCTTTTTGTCCCTTTGCCAACATATAGGTCTAAGAGATGCAAAAAAGGGTGGGGGGAGGGCATGATGAAAGTCATTTCTTAAATGCTGCAGGTTTTTAGTGTGGAAAGGTGCTTGATATTAAAGGAAAAAATTTATATTTCTATCAACACTTGAAATTATGATCATTAAACACAGCTATTAAAATTAGGATAGGAATATATATTGAGATATCCATTTGTATAGTTTTTTAATTAAAAACATACGATGTTGTTTTATGAATTATATGCATAAACGTTATTCTACTTATATAAAAATATTAAATAATCTGTTTACCTCAGCAAAGTTTATTTAGTCTGAATGCAGTTCAGCAACCATATTTTAAAAAATAGGCATTTAATAAATGTTTATTGATTAGATAGATAATCAGCTATGCCTGTGTAGGCATATTCTTGCAAGTAATAGAATACTGCAGATAATGGTCTCTGCCAGACTGCAGTGAAATCTCAACCCTCTGCTAGCTGTGTGACATCCATGGCCCTGTACCCTAAAACACTTTTTTCTATAGTCTTGATTCTGTAGCAACCCCATCTACCTCCTGTTCCACAGATTTACTCCTACGCTTCATGTAGTGAAATTGTATTCATTCCTCTCATCCTTATTGTTCAGCTTGGAATTTTGTTAACTTTCTGATATGAAATAGACTCATCTTGTTTTTCTTTTATTTTTAAGTTGTAAAATGATGATGCAAGTCAAAGAATTGATAAACAGAATAATCAGAAAGAAAAGACCCATCCTGTACTCTATGCAAGCAGCATTACTGAATAAAACATGCTTTGCTTCTTTATTTTGTATTTAAGTATGAATATAATTATTACAGCCTCTGAAAGCATCAAATAGGACATATTGTAGATACATGTAGTTATTTAGAAAAAAATAAGTTTTCTTGTTTTATAAATCTTTGATTCTTAAGGTTGGAATCAATTTTTCATCAGAGTATTTATGTTGTTGAACCCTCCCCCCCATTTTACAGATGAAAAATACTGAATTACAACAAAGTTGTGACATGTGTTTATAATGTCAAAGCTAATAGTAGCAGGATATACCCTCCTTTTATCTTATAGGAATAAATTTATTAAAAAATGAAATTTTATGTAGACCTTTAAAGTTTGCAAAGCACAATAAAACATTATTTTATTTGATCCTCACAATAGCACTTTTTTTTGGGGGGGGAATAAGGTAGGTGCTTCTTTTTTCACTACTTTACAGATGATGACACTGAAGCAGGCAGAGGTTAAACTATCTGACCAGAGTCCTCAACTAGAAGTATCTGAGATCTTTTTTGAACTCAGGTCTACTTGACTCAAGGTCCTGTGTTCTCATCACTGAGCCTCTTAGTTGCCATAAATAGATTATGAAATTATACTGAATTTACATTGCCCTCAAAAAGAGCTATCTGTTCCTGGTCTAACTCTCTATCCAATTTGCCATATTTTAGCAACTATTATTTACTATTTGTGGATTAAACATGCACTACAGTTTTTATCAATCAAAAACAAGTAGTTTTTTAAGTATATTTTATCTCATTAAATATTTATCAATTATATATAAATAATTTTTATTTTTTATTTTGAGTTTCAAAATCTCTCCCTTCTTCCCACTCAATCCCCTTTTATAAGGCCAAAATGTGATATCAATTATACATGTGAAATTGTGCAAAACAAATTTCCATATTAGTCATGTTGCAAAAGAAAACAGACAAAAAATGAAACGAGAAATAAAGTAAAAAAGCATTCTTTAATTTGCATCGTTTGTCAGTTTCTTCTCTGGAGTTGAATAACCTTTTTCCTAACTGGTCCTTCGAAATTGTCTTGGACCATTGTCTTGATCAGAATTACTAAGTCTTTCACGGTTGATCTTTATAATATTGCTGTTATTGTGTGCAATGTTATCCTGATTCTGCTCACTTAATTTTGCATGTGTTCATATACATCTTCCCAGGTTTTTCTGAAAAAATCATTTTCATTATTCCTTATATAACAAAATAGTATTCCATTATAATATATACCACAACTCATTCAGCCATTTTCCTAGTTTATGGGCATCAGTTCCATTTCTAATTTGTTTAACACCACAAAAAAAAAAAAGATCCTATACATATATTGTTTTCCACAAAGAGTTCCTTTTCTCTTTTCTTTTACGTCTTTGGGATAAAGACCTATTAGTGATATTGCTAAGTTAAAGGATATGCACTGTTTTTAGCCTATTGGGCAAAGTTAAAAAATGTTCCACAGAACAAATGGCCAGACTAGTTCATAAATCTTCCAACAATGCATCTGTGTCTCCATTTGTCCACATCCCCTCCAGTTATGTTGTTTTGGTAGATTTGGTCATTTGATTGATATGGCACTAAATAAGTAATGTTAGTAATGTTAGGCAAACTGAAAGTTATAAAGTGGTGTCATAGTTGTTTTAATTTGCATCTCTCAAATCCATACTAGTTTGAATGATTTTTTTAATATGACTGTTGATAGCTTTTATTTCTAATTCTGAAAATTCCTTGTTTTTATCCTTTGGCCATTTATGAACTACATAATAATTCATTTTTATTAGTTTGCTTCAGATCCATATATCTTTGAGAAATGGGACCTTTATTAGAGAAACTTGTTGCAATTCCCCCCTCTGTCTACAGGCTCCTACTTTCCTTCTATTTATAACTGCATTAGTTTTGTTTGTGTGAGAACTTTTAAATTCATGTAATCAAAATGATCAATTTCCCTTCCCATGATCCACTCTATCTCTGATTTGCTTATATCTGGTTATATCCAGAGATCTAACAGGTACATTTTTAAGCTCCTTTATTTTTACTAATGATGTCAGCTTTTATATATAAATAATTAATCAATCTTGACCTTATCATTATCATTTTTGAGATGTTGGTTCAATTAATAGATTTCCCATTTTCTCAGAAATATTTGTCAAATGTGGAAATTTTGTTTTAAAATTTTGAATCTTTGTGTTTATCAAACACTACATTACTATGATCCCTTACTAGAGTGTATTATATGCCTAATATATTCTGCTGATCTTCCATTTTATTTCTTAGCCAGCAGTAAATTGTTTTGATAATTATAGCTTTGTAGTATAAGCTGAAATCTGGCACTGCTAGGCTTTATTAATATTTTTCCATTGGTTTCCTTGATATTTTTGATAATTTTTTCTTCCAGATAAATTTTGTTACTATTTTTGTCTAGTTTTATACATTAATTCTTTGGTAGTTTGATTGGTATGGCACTAAATGAGTAATTTAACAAAGATAAAATTATTTTAAATTTGCTCAGCTTATCCATGAGCAATTGCAATTTCTCCAGTTGTTTATATCTGTTTTTAATTGTGTGGAAAAGTATTTTGTAATTTGGATATACTTTGGATATATTTTGTCAGATAGATTCCAAAATATTTTTTAAAAGTTCATATGAAGCAATGACTATGTGCTAGGCACAATGGGAGGTGCCAAGAATTCAAATACAATGAATTAAATAATATCTGCTTCCAAGGGGCTTATATTTAAAGAGAGGAGACAACAAGAATATGTATGAATCATAAACAGGTTAAATATAAATAAATATAAAATTATTGAATAAGAGGAATTTTGAGAAAGGGAAACTGGAAGAGAAAGAGAGAGATACAGACAGGAGAGAGACAGAGAGGCAGAGAGAGAGACAGACAGAGAGAGAGAGAGAGAGACAGAGACAGAGAGAGACAGAGAGAGACAGAGAGAGACAGAGAGAGACAGAGAGAGAGACAGAGAGAGAGAGACAGAGAGAGACAGAGGCAGAGAGACAGAGAGAGGCAGAGACAGAGACAGAGACAGAAAGAAGCATCCGAAATTGAAGAATAAGGAAAGATTTCAAATAATTACATCTGAAACGTTCAATAAGCAATTTGTGATATATGCTTGCAGCCCAAAGAGGAGTCTAAGGATAGATATATAGATTTGAAAGTCATCAAAATAAAGATGATAATTAACCTCAGGAAAACTAATAAAGTCACTGAGTGAGCTAGAGTGAGAAAAACAGGTCATCTAAAACAAAATTCTGAGGCTTCACAAGTTTCCTTTCTGGAAGTGCTGGCCTCTTCTGAGCTTGAATTTTGGGTTTTCCTGCTGCTGAAATAGTTTTCCAGGAGTGGGCTTTTTCTTTATCTTTTGCTCATTTTGAGGTGCTTTTTCATGGTCTTGTCTATCTGTTGAAGTTCAGTTCCACTTCTGGGGTCAAGAGAGTACTATCTCCAGGTTCACTGGGGTGCCATATGCAGTAGGTTGAGCTGGATTTCACCCTCAGCTGCCCAATTTCCACTAGTGTCACAAGAACCGTGTTTCTTCTTACACTGAGGGTCTTGAGCTCATACCAGGACTCTCCTTATACTTCTCACTATGTGTTTTCACTGGTTCTTTTATCACTGCTGCTGATTCTACTGCTTTCCTCTCTTATCCCAGGTAGGCAGAACTTTCTTGTTGTCCTTCAAAACTTTCTTTGTCTGAAACCTTGCTTCACTCTTTTTTGTTTTGTTGGTTCTGCTTCTCCAGAAAAAAAAATTGAGGTATTTAAAAAAATTGCTTTGGAGTTTAAAAAAATTTTTTATGGTTATTTAGAAGTGAGTTTGGACAAACAGATCTTTACTTACTCTGCCATGATGGCTACTGGAAGTGGAACAGAAGAACAAAGCTGTGGGAAATACCTAGTTTTAGACCATCATTTGGATGGTGAATCATCAAAGGGAACTAAGTGGGAGAAGTAAAACAGAAAGAAGGATCACCAGAAAGAAGTAGTGACATGAAAGTTCTATTTCAAATAAGTGGCATATAGCGTTCAAATTTAGCAGATAGTAATAGAAAGGACTGGAAAGATAAAGACCGTAAATGACCCTCAGATTTTACAATTACATATTCATTGATAAGTTTTGAGAGAGCTGTTTTATTTGAGTAATGATTCAGAAGCCATATTATAAAGAGTTTTATAGTTAGTGAAAAGATGAATTGGAAGCAGCAAGTCTATTAAGCCATTTTCAGGAATTTGGCCAAGGGAAGACAAGATATAGGGTAATAGCTTGAGGGGAAGAAAAGGTTTATTTAAAGTTTTTAAGGATTGAGGAGAAAGAAATATTTCAAGGCAGTAGAGAAAAAGGAAACAATAGTTAAGGAAGTGCTGAAAATTATAGGGAGAAAAGGATATTGTTGGGATGGTAATCCTCTTGAGATTTAGGGCATATGTGGAAGTTTTGGCCTTGGTAAATAAAAGGACCCCTCTTTGTTAAAACATTTACCCAGAGAATTTTCTTAGGAAGAAATGACTTCACCCTTTCCATTTCTATTAATCAAAGATATGGCTTAAATTCTACTTCCTCTCTAATAATTTCACTCTCAATTTGAAATTCTTTTTTGGATATTTTTACAATCAATTTACACTTCTGTTAACTTATTTAATATAGCAGTTGTATGTGAAACCACTATGCTTGGTCTTTTTTTTAATTAATGTTTCTAATCCTCACCATCTGATTATTAATTCTTTGAGGGCAAGTTCTCAAACTGCATAACTTTTTGTGTCACAATATTTACCACAAGTCCTTACATATTTTTTTTTCACATGAGCTTCTTGAGGGCAGGTACCATTTTTCATTTTTTAATTTTCATCCTCAGTTCCTGGCATGGTACTTTTTCCTGAAATTTATTTTATTTTAAAATTTATTTATTTGTGACCTTAAAATCCCCAGGTATCTCCCACACTCCATCGCTCCATCCCGTCTCCACACTAACAGACATTATTTAACAATGACAAAAAAAGATATATGTATCTGTATAACTATGTCTTGCTTGTTTCTATTTAATAGTTCTTTCACTAGGGGTATATATATATATATACACATACACACACACAAGTTCTTCAAACAATATTTCTGGGCCAGCATATATAATGTTTTCTTGGTTCTGCTCTTTTTACTCTTCATAATTTCATGTAGGTCTTTCCATGTTTACCTAAATTAACCTGATCATTCCTTAACTCACAGTAAATTTTATCACAAACATATGCCACAACTTGTTTAGCCACTTCCCAAATGATGGACATCTATCTCCTCAATTTTCAATTCTTTGCTTCCACAAAGAGGACTTCCATTTTAGAAAAACAAATTGAACAGGCCATAAATGAACTTTCAAAGAAAATATCATCAGGACCAGATGGATTTACAAGTAAATTTTTCCAAACATTTAAAGAAAAACTAATTCCATTATTAAATAAATTATTTAGAATTGGTAAAATATGAATCCTGACAAATTCCTTTAATAAAACAAATATGGTGCTGATACATGAACCAGGAACAGTAAAATCAGAGAAAGAAAATTATAGCATGCCATATTTCACTTTATTTTTTCCTGAGTTTTTTATTATATGTATAATCACAACATGAGCCATATAGAAATATGGATTACATGAAAGCACTGGTGTAATCAATATCAAGAGTGAAACAGGGATGCCCATTATTGATATTATTTAATATGTATTAGAAATGCTAGCAATAGCAATAAGAGAAGAAAAAGATTTTGAAGGAATCAGAATGGGCAAAGAGGTAGTAAAATCATCTCTTTTCTTACATGATAACATGATATATATTGAAAACCATAGAGATTCAACTAAAATTAATTGAAAATAACAGTGCTTCATTTAGATTAGACACATAATAGAAACTTGTTGAATTCAACACTTACCTATCCTTTTGGTAAACAATTTACTGTTAATGTCAACAGAACAATGTTGATACGGTTGTGGAACTTCAATATGAATTAAAAAATGGCCCATAATTTTAATAATAATAATTGACATATAGCTATCTAATGTTTACAAAAATGTTTTACATAAATTATCAAATTTGAGCTTCATTAAATATTCTCCCTTTCGCTTACATACCGTTTCTGTAGATATACATTTATTAATACCATTGGCAGTATAAATCTGTAAGAAGTCAGTACAATTCCTCAGTTATCTGGTTTTTGCATCTGATTACCAGCTGTTTTGCCCCTGTAAAACTTAATTCCTGTCCTTCCTTTATGTCTTGTCTTCCCCATTAGATATATAAATAATAAATAATATAAACTCCTTGATGTTAGTCAGGACTTTTTTGCTTATATTTTGTCTGTATTGATTAGCATAAGGTCTGACACATAGTAAGCTCTTAATACATGCTTGCTTTATCGGTGTACATATGTATTTATATATCTATCTATGTATCTACAAGAAAGACATTACTCATAAAAACTGAGGCAATTCAAGCATTCCTTCAACAGGCATTTTAATGCTTCCTTGCTATTTGTCAAGCATTATGCTATGCACTAAGATACAAAGAAAGATAAATACACAGTTCCTGCCCTTAAAAACTTGCAGTTTGATAGAGATATGCTAATATATGTATATAATATAATCTCTCTCTTTAGAATATACATACACCTATATATATATATAGGTATATATACATTTAGGAGGTAATCTCAGAGAGAAGAAAGGCAATTCTGAGGACTAGGAAGGGCTTTTTGCAGAAGGTAAGGTTTTTGCTGAATTTTGAAAAAGGAAGAAAAACTAAGAACCGAAGATGAATAAGAAAAGAATTATAGATTAGAGGGTACAGCTAGTGAAGTGTTATGGAGGCAGAAGATGACTTCTTTGGCTAGGCAGAAAACCAAGAAGATCAGTGTGGAGAAGATGGAGAGAAATAAAGTGTAAGAAAATTGGCAAAGGAAAAAATATATCAGGTTGGAAAGGGCTTTAACTGGCAAACAGGATTTTATATTTGATTTTAGAGATAATTCAGAGCCAATAGAGTTTATTGAGTAAGGGCCTGGCATGGACAGATATGTAACTTAAGAAATTTAATTTTATTTAACATTAATTGAATATTATGGGTTATTATTGAATTTTGTGGAAAAGTGTTATAATTTTATTGAATATTATTGAAAAGACAATGAGGTGATCAATGTGTGCCCCAGGGTACTTATTCTGTGATTAGGGAGAAAGACTTTGAAATGACAAGGATTGGAAACAGATTGGACAATGGAGAAGGTGAGAAGGAGTGAGACATTTACAATGACAGTAAGTTGTGAGTTGGGGGAACTTAGAGGACTCACGCACACACACGAGAGAGAGAGAGAGAGAGAGAGAGAGAGAGAGAGAGAGAGAGAGTAAGTAGGACAGACAGACAGATAGACATACAGAAACAGACACCCAGAGAAAAAGAAATTATTTAATAGCATTTAAGTTCTTAGATCAAGCTACCATTTTTGCTTATAGCTACAACTTCCTAAAAAACTTGAAAAACATTACCTATAATCATTTTTTTCTCCTTTCTTTCTTCCCATTTTTTTCAATCCCTTATAATCTAGCTTTATAATTTAACTGAATATACTCTTTCCATTTAATCAGGCATCTCTTAATTTGCCAAATTCATTGGCCTTTTCTCAGTCTTTGTCCTTTTTGATTTCCTTAGATGCAACATTTGCTAACTTTGAACACACATTTGTCTTTGACAGACTTTACTTCCTAGATTTCTGCAATATAATACTCCTTTGTGGAGTAGAATATCCTCCAACCAGTTTGGTTATGTCTCAGTTGACTCAGTAGCATTATCATCCTTATTCCTTTCTTTTTTTCACCCACCACACCATACATAAAGGTACTCCCAAATTTCTTTTTTACTTTTCCTAATCTTATCAATTCCCACAGAGCCATTTATTCTCTCTAGTAAGATGCCTTCCAAATCCACATAATCAGTCTTCTTTTCTCTCTCCTTCTAGTGCTTTAACTACAACTGCCTGCCAAATATCTCTGCCTGAATTTTATAGGCATATCAAAATCAATATTTTTTTTCTAAAATAGATCTCATTACCTTTTTTTTTTTCTAAAATTCATACCGCTTTATAGCTTCCTTCTTTCTCTCAATAACACTAATCCAGATTTATAAGTTAGGGGTCATCTTTATCTTTTCTGTTTTACACTCCTCCCAATAAAAATCTAATTTAATTTTCAGGTCTTGTCAATTCTACCTCAATAATATCCCCTTCTCTCCAGTCACATGACCACCAACTTATTTTAGGCCCTTGTTACTTCTAATCTGGACTCTTGTATTTGCTAGCCTAATTGTTCTACTTGTTTTCAGTCTCTTTCTTCTACAACCCATCTATTGATTTGCCAAATTCATTGATCATTTTTTTTTTGCTCATATCCTTTTTTAACATCCCTCTAACATTTGTTAATCTTGAACATCCACTGGCCTTAGATAACCACTTCTCTGAATTTCTAACATTACGCTCCTTTGATTGTTCTCCTATCTTACCTGGCCACTCTTCAGTTGCCTTTGTAGAATCAGCAACTTTATCCATTTTCAACAAAGGTATGAAATTGATAGTCCTAAAACACAGGTATAACCATGTCATTCCTCTGCTTAGGAACTTCCAGTGACTCATTTTGTTTGTTTGTTTGTTTGTTTTTTTGAACCCTTAACTTCTGTGTATTGTCTCATAGGTGGAATATTGGTAAGGGTGGGCAATGGGGGTCAAGTGACTTGCCCAGGCTTGCACAGCTAGGAAGTGTCTGAGGCCGGATTTGAACCTAGGACCTTCCGTCTCTAGGCCTGACTCTCAATCCACTGAGCTACCCAGTTGCCCCCCAGTGACTCATTTTGGAGGCTAAGATGAAAGAGAAACTTTCTTTGGATTTAAAAACCCTTCTGCCCTACCTTTGCAAGATTTTCTCAACTTCCTTTTCTTTACAACATTCCAATTCTAACCAGATTGGTCTGCTTTAATTTCATATTATTATTCTTTTAGTCAGGCTGTGCCCTACTGCTAGATTTCTTATCCTTCCCTCCTCTGCCTTTTGAAAACCTGAACTTGATTCATAACTCCTTTCCTATCACAATTTCTTCTTTCCAGAGATTTTTCCAGACAGATGTCATTATTGCTGAAAAAATCACTTTGAATTTATATATTTTGTATTTATTTGTTAATGAACACAGTAGAATTAAGCTTCTTGAGGTCAGGGAACATTTCTTTTTTATATTTATATCCCTAGTGCATAGCGTAATTCCTGGTCCAGAATAAGAGATTCTGAAGTGCTTATTCATTGAGTGATACTTTCTTAAATGGGTGGTTGTTTTACTTTCATGTTATGTGTTAAATGAATATTACATTTTATTTTCATTGATCAAAGTAGAATGCAAACTAAATAATCTGCAACATTCCTTATTTTCCCCAGGCTAGCTGGCTGCTTAGCTAAGAGGAATTTCTTAGAATGATTATTTTCTATCATTTAACAAAATTTCATATTATTCTTGTAGAAAATGCAAAGATGCATGATTAGAAAATAACTTAAGTAAATTTAGAACTGATTTAATTTCTGAATCCAAAGATTCATCCTCAGTAGATATATGAGAACTTTATAAGGACATCTGGAGGAGTGCTCCAGAAACTTGTCCTACATAATTTGGTCTTATTTAATATTTAATTCAATGCTTTAAATGAATTATAACAAAGACCTACTTGTCATATTTGCAGATAATATGAACCTGGGAGATAGAGGTAACTTGTTGGATAACGGAATCAGGCTGAAACTGATTTTGACAGGCTAGAATGATGGGCTGAGTATAAGAAGATAACAATTTAATAATGATAAATGTAAAGTTTTATACCTGGGTTGAAAAAATAAACTCCACAATAACATATAATTTAAAAAGTTATCACTTTATAAGTGTAGCAGATTCCCATCCCGCCTCCCATGAACATCCTCCCCAAACAGAATGTAAGTTCTTTCAGAGCAGAACCTTTATTTTTATATTGCCCTCATACCCTTACTATCTTGCACAGTTATTTGCTTATGATGGGTTCTCAATAATTGTTTTTTGGGGTTTGATTATATTACATTGCATTATATTTCGTATTGTTCAATAGTAGATGATGGTAACAACAACAACAAAAAAAAGAATGCTGACCCAGTAGACACCAAAAGTGTTACAATGTCCAGAATGAAAGAATTATTTTGTTTATTCTGTCCCAATCATATTCCATCTGGAATATTGTGTCTAGTTGTGAGAGCTAATTTGAGGTAAGACATAAAAAAAATGTAATTTATTTCAAAGAGAGTGATCAAGGTAATACAATTGATGACTATGGCATTTAAAGTTTGGTTGAAGGACCTAAGGTTGTAAAATGGAAAAAAAATACTTGGATGGTGGGAAGTAAGCATTTTCAAATCTTAAGGTTCGTCATGTGGAAGAACATTTAGACGTGCTGTGTTTACTTGAACCCAGAAGAGAGAATTTGACAGACATCAAGGTATAGTAGGGGGAAAAAAGAAGACTGTACATGGAATTTCAAGTCATGAGCTTAAAATTCATCTCGGGAACTTCCTGACTTTGTGATCATGGTCAAGTCAATTAACCAGTTGCAGTTCGAGTTTCCTTATTTCTAAAACGTAAAAATTTGTACTTATCATATTGCTTCACAAGATTATTATGCAGAAGGTTTTTGGTAAACCCAAAAGTCTTTTATTAATGGGAAATGTCCACTCCTCTTAGACACCTTCTCCTCAGCTTTTGGTGATATTATAATCTCTTAGTTCATCTCTTCTCTCTCTTGCCACTCTTCTTTGTCATTGTTGCACTTGCATGTTATTGTTATAAATAAGAGGCAAAGGTGGAACTTTCAATAGCAAAGATAAAGAATTGAAAATCTTCCCAAGAACTAGAGCTTTTGTAAATGGAGATGCAAAACGGCTTGGAAAAATATTGGGTTTGACCTCCCTGAATGTCCTTAAGTAGATACTGAATAAGCATTTGTTAAATATTTTGTAGCAGAAATTTTGGTTAGGTACCAGTTATCCTGCATATACTGTGACCTTCTGTTCAGCTTTGAAATCCTGTGATGTTGATGATGTGTTGAATCTGAAATATGGCACTAATTTCATAATTTAAATTAATGTGAATAATTAACATGGTAATAGTATACCAGGATTGAGTAATATGATTTAGTAGTTTGTTGTAATTTATATTATCTGTATTAAAATTAGTTTAAACAATCCTTTGGGAATTACTTTCATTCTATCCATCAAATAATCAACAAGAATTTATTTAGTACTAGGCATGATGATAAGTGGTGGGGATACAGAGAAAAATGGACCTCTTTTACTCTCATGTAGCTTTCATTAATTGTAGGAATACACTATATATCCTTTCAAGAATATGGAAAGTAAATACTCGAGGCTTGGGAGAAAATAATTGCTTTTCATAAATTTAAAAATTATATGTCTCTGGATGCCAAAGGCTGACCTTGTAATTACAAAGCTCTAGATAGAAGCCTTCCCTTTGACTCATACTAGCTGTATGACCATAGACAAGTCACTAAACCATAGCATCACTGGGAACTCTGTATAATAATATAAGCTTATGAATTATAGATGGGTTTTTCATCTGCATCAACTAAGGGAATTTCCATTCTAGGAGCACCCTACATTGATGATAGGTCTGGGCTGCCTTGTTCTCCAAGCTCTTTCTCTCTCCTCATTGTTTCAATATTAGTTGAATAATTTTAACAAGTGTAGCTGAGACAGTTAGGTAGAAAATTAGATAATGTGCTGGACCTGCAGACAGGAAAAAATGAGTTCAAATCCAGCCTTAGACACTAATTAGCCGCATGATTCTGGACAAGTCATTTATTACTATCTGCCCATGTTTCCTCAACTATAAAACAGAGATAATAATAGCTCAGAGTTCCCAGGGCTGTTGTAAGAATCAAATAATTCAATAATTATAAAGTGCTTAGCACAGTGCCTAGCATATAGTAGGTATTTAACAAATACTTATTTTCTTCCCATCTATGGGCAGAAAAAGATGATTTCCAAGTTAATGAAAAATGTAATATTTGTAAACCCTTCTTTAAATATATTCTGATATTTTTTAGCTACAATTTTAATCTCATGAATTTCAATAAATGTTATAGATAATCATCAAAGGTTAGAGTGTATGGTATGGATAGGTGATTAGTAGAATAAAAATTAAAATTACACTGTAATTTTTGGCTATTAAAAATTCTGATTGTGGAACCATTCCTTTATAAACATTTTGGGAACTGAAGAAATTTTCCGCGTCCTAGTATGCAATTAGTAGAAGTGAGTCATCTCCCATTCAAGGGGCACATTACCGGCAATTTTCCAATTTGCCAGATATTCACATATATCACATGAATAATTGAATAATGAGATTGAGCCAAAACTGGTGTAGTTAATTTTAGTTGGGTGAATTGAGTACCATCTGGACTGCTGGCTTTGCTAACTTTTAATTGACCCAGTTCTTTCACAAGAGTTCTAATACCTAATTTATAAAATAGTTATTCAAGCTTAAACTACAAAGAGTAGGGCCACTTGTTAGAACACTTAATTGGAATTTCATTGAATACTAATCCACTTTTAAATTGATTAAATGACTGATCTTTGGTTTTAAATGTTCATTGCTTTTTAATATCAATTTTATAATTGTATGAAATAAATTGAACTTCCTACTTCATTTTAAATTTGAATTTTAAATTGGTTCTAGTACATTTTTATTAAAATTTATCAATAGAAATTAATCAATGCTTTCTATTTGAAATACATTAGTTGCATATAATACACATTAAAATCTGCTTTGTCCCTTTCATCTTTGCAATCATGGACTATCAAATATTGCAGTGAAAAAGTAATCAAAGGACTTTAGGTGAGTTTTAAACAGTGTTTGAGAGTTTTTATATCTTAAAGACATTATAAAAAGGCTTAATTTTAATTACTCTTCTGAGGGATTTATTTGCATGACCTTTTTAATAAAATGTAAGTTGCTATGACCATTTGTATGAGTCCCATCTGTTACTTTTTGCTGAGATCCAGAAAATTAAATGATATACTCCAATTACTAACTTTAGTGCAATGTATCCCACCAATTTAAGTTAATGCATCCAAATTTTCTTTTAATTTGAGAAGGAAGTTGGCCAATCTCTTAAGTCCTCTAGAGTTTTATTGTAATATGAAAGTGACCCTGCCCTCTTGAAGGTTATGCCAGTGGAGCTCAAGCTCTGGCTGTTTCTTTGAAAGTGAAAAGTCCTTAAATACAGGCCTACTGATGCAAACATGACTTTTGTCTGAGAATTAACCTCAATAAGCCGGAGGCAAAGGTTAACAAGACAACATCCAAGTTATCAAACCAGTACAGTGAGTATGCTGTAGAGCTCAGTCACATTGATGTAATTACTGATTCTTTAAGTATGGGAAATTTATTTTTTTGATTGAGAGAATCCTGGTTAGCATGAATTGATGTGGAGGGAAAATTACAAAACCAGGGAAATGATTTATACAAGGACAACAACAATATAAAGAAATTTCAGTTTGAAAGACTTAGGAACTCTATTGATTTCAGTGACCAACCATATTACGAGGACCTATAATGAAGGTTATTAGCCACCTCCTGAGAGAAAGGTGATACACACACGGTGCAGGGCCAGAAGAACTAAACAGGACAAAAACATGCATTTTTAGAGGATGTCCTCTGTGAGGATTTGTTTTCTAGTCTATGCTTGTATTTTATATTTTTTTCTCTTTATCTCAATTTATAATTGGATAAGGGCCATGAGAAAAGGTATTAGCACTAGCAATGTGAAAATCCAGACAGTCATTTTAATGTTTTTCAGGTGTATAACAGGAAGAAATTCAGAAGGAATCAAAGGGAAGCAGGAAAGTTTTGTAAATAATGTATAGAATTTTTCATATACTTCAAAATAAGTAATCACTAGGAAATGGAAACCAAGTTTCATAAACAATTCTAAACTAAAATAAGTTTGATTCCCCCTAAAATCAAATACATAAACAAAAATAGAAGACTACTCCCTTACTTTGAGAACCATTCAGAGAAATTTTAGTACTTAGAACAAATTAAAATTCATCTTAGGAGTATGATTAAGAAGAGCTGGGAAAATTGACAAAGATTCTAAATTATGGCCAAACTCTCAATATTGAGCTTGGCTAGAGAAAGTTGTAATTAGAGTAAGAGAGGTTGAGGTTGAGGGAAAGGTGTTTAAACGAGACTTAGTACATAGCAAGGACCATGATTAATGTTTTGACTTTTTTGAAAAATGATAGAACATGACCTGAAGGTCCAAAGATTACAGAAACAAGTATCAAGAAAATTTCTATTAAACTTTAAAAGAAAAGAGATCATTATATGCAGTGGCACCAGAGGAAAGGTCTAAAAGTGGCATTGGTGGGAAAATATACTAAGTCCTCTTCATAACCAGGCATTTAGATGGATAAAAGTGAAGAAATAATTATTTTGATGAAGAGACTCAGTGTCTTTGGGAGAAATGTAGGTTTCAAAGATTTTAAGATAACAAAAGGAAATGTGATAAAAAGAGATATAGGATAAAGAAGACTTTAAAAATATAGGATGATGCCAGGACACACAATGGAAAATGTGGACAGAAGTATATAAGGATTAGAAAAGTCTCAAACTGAATTGACTCTGTAATAAATAACAGTGTGCTGTCCTTAATGGTCTTCATTCTTCTCCAGAACTTGTCCCATTGATCCCTTTGCTGATGCCAAACTGATCCTGAACTCTGTGTAACATGGGTCTTTAAAGATGGTCAGAAGAAATATTATGGGCATTAGGGAAAAGGAAAATAGCATGATGGACCTAGGAATCATGATCATAGATCAAAAAAGAAGAGTTCCCTTAGAGAAGGAAATGTGTTTTGTGACTTATGCACCTGGACCAAGTCCTAAATGTCCTGTGCTAATTGTATTATAACTGACATTAGATATTGGGCTGTCCTATTTGACTTGTTCCTGGTTAGGACTAAAATTGGAATTGGAGATGGGCATAGGATGTGCCTTGATGAGAAGCAGCTAGGTGGCACAGTGGATAGAGCACCAGACCTGGAGTTGGGAGGATGTGGGTTCAAATGTGACCTCACACACTTCCTATGTGTGTGACCTCTGACAAGTCACTTAACTGATTTCCAAGTTCTTTCCACTCTTCTGTCTTAAAACTGATAGTAAGAGAAAATGTAAAGATTTAGAAAAAATAATGTCTTAAGAACATCAATGAAGAGAGATATTTTTTTCTTCTCTTGGTGAAGGCAAAATTATAGAACAAATGGAATTCAGGCATGGAACACGTGTGATAAAATCAATTATTTGGAAGTACCATGGGTATTATGGAGAAAGCAAGGTAAAATCCAGAGATTGTCACCACTACCACAAAATGCCAAATATAGTAGCTGATATTTTTATAGATGTTTAAGATTTGCTAATCAAATTGCATATATTATTTCATTTGATAAGGATAATCAAGATCAATATTCAAATTGAGATCTAGCTTTTTAAAATTCAAAATACAGTGGTGAGAGATAAATTTGTGATTTGGAAAAATGAGGCATATGAAGATAATTTATTATGTTCCACTATGATATTTGTGTATATATACTTAAGACTAGGAAAAGGGGGGGAAATGGTATAATGGAAAAGGCAACTGTGTAACGGTAGACATAAAAGCAAGATGAAGTTAGAATGAGTATTCTCTTTAGTTATTTGTAAATATCAACATATACACATATTTGCATGTATACAGTAGATACAAGAAAGTTGAAGCTTGGTATAGATTTTGCTTGTATGCTATAAGTGACGTAAATATATAAACAAGAACATGTATGATTGTAAAAGGGAAAATGAAATGAAGGAGAGAAGCAACAGATGGAATGAATGAAAGTTACATTGATAGCTATCATATGTTTGTTTTTTTCTTTTAAAGCCCTTACCTTCCTCTTGGAGTCAATACTGTGTATTGGCTCCTTGGTGGAAGAGTGGTAAGGGTAGGCACTGGGGGTCAAGTGACTTGCCCAGGGTCACACAGCTGGGAAGTGTCTGAGGTCAGATTTGAATCTAGGACTTCCTGTCTCTAGTCCTGGCTCTCAATCCACTGAGCTACCCAGCTGCCCCTGATAGCTATCATATGTTAAAAAAACAACTAGGGAAAAATGTATTGCTTATTGGGTAGACATCTAGGAAAGTTTTTTGAAATGCTATAACATAATAGTTTACAGAATCAGAAATCATAGATGTGTTGTAGTGTAAAATAAAGTAAGCAGAACTAGGAAAAGAATATACAGTATGACTGGTTTTTCAACAGTTTCAGTTATGTCGTACTCTCTGTTATCCTAGTTGGAAGTTTTCCTGGCAAATATACTGGAATGATTTGCTATTCCCTTCTCCAGTTCTTTTTACACATGAGGAGGTGTGGCAAACAGGGCTAAGTGACTTGACTAGGATCACACAGTGAATAAGTTTCTGAGACTGAATTTGAACTCATGATGATGAGTTTTCTTGATTCCAACCCAGTGCCCTCTCAACTGCACTGCATAGCTGCCCACATAGTGTGATTAAAATAATGCAGAGAACTACAAAACAGTTGACACTAAAAATACCCATTCAGTGGTCTAGGTGGTGGTAGTAGTGGCTTAACTTACATGTCACCATCTCATCTCAGACTGTAATGAAGACACTTCAAGACCTTGACCCCAAGAACCTTACAAATAACCATGACTTTTCTCTAGTACCCATAAGCATCATACAGGAAGCATCATCTTCAGAGAGAGAGTTTCATAACTGCTCAGATAGTTGATATAATCACAACTACTGGAGACTCAGAAAAGAAAGTTCTAGTAATTTAATGTCTTGGCACTGTCCAATGGTTTGGTATTTTATCTGTGAAAAAAAACATTGAACAAGCATTATTAATATTTATGTTTTGCTTCTGCAAGCTTAAAGACCTTGAGATTTCTCTATCTGACTAATAGATGAACATTTCCATCTATGTTGTTTCCCCTACTACAAGATGATCCCCTTGAGAACAGGGACTGTCTAATTTTTCTGTTTGTATCTCCAATGATTTCCACAATTTTTTGTACATTAAGAATAAAAAATACATTAATTTTTAATTCATACATTCTTTAGATGTTAAGTTCCCTAGTCTTCCTTCTAGATCTCCATTTGGTATAATAGGAACATCTTAACTCATCTACTAAAGTATTATTGGTTCTGTATAAAGTAAAACATTTATAGCAGTTCTTTTTCATTAAAAAAGAAAAGAAAGTTTTGGAAATCAGATGCCTATTTATCTGGGAAATACTCGGAAATTATAGAATATGTGCATATTTGGGGTATTACTACTGTGTGAGAATTGACATTTATGATAAATACAGAGATAGATTGGTGAGACTTATATGAACCAATGCAAAGTAAAATAAGTTGAGCCAGGTAAAAATTTGCAAAATTAGATAATATGATAATATAAATAGAAAGAAAAACAAAACAATTGAGCCTTAGTGCTATAGAATTATAATAACCAGCTTGGTTTTGAAGAAGAAATTTTAAACTGATTCCCAGCCAGCTCCATTTTTTTTTGGTGGTAACAGAAGACTGTCAATATAGGATAGTTCATTTGCTATCAAACTCAGTTGATGTGTTAGTTTTGTTGAACCTTGTTTCCCCTGATCATTTTTGATTATGATTATGAGGTAGGATCTCTGGGAAAGAGAGGAGATAGATTTGGAAGTTGTAGGTGACATGATGCCCCCAATATAAAAAAAACATTTTTGATATTGTTTCCTTGACTTTTGAGTATAGTAAAAACATCTCTCCTTTCCCCAAAAATTTTGGTCAAAGACAAACTTCTAATTCCAAAATAACCCCATGTGAATTCCACTTCAGGGATTGCAACCTAACCACATCTGTCCTGCAAACAATCTAGATCATGAATACCACATGATAATGAGAAAAAATCATTTCTTCAATTTATGAAATGGGCCAATAGTCAATATTGCATACTAGATAGAAAACTGACCCCAGAACAAGGAGTAAGGGAGTGATAAAATACGCCTTTATTAAACAATATATGTCAGACTCTGGGTCTGGGGTTTGCTTTCTATCTAATATGCAATACTGATTTTACAGATAAGGAAATTGAACCTGACAGAGCTTCAGTGACATACCCAGGATCCTAGAGTTAGAATCTGAGGCTAAATTTGAATTCAGGTCTTCATGACTCCAGGTTCAGTGCTCTATTCACTGGACTAGCTAGGCAGATTCACAAGATCTGGATTTGTGTCCTTGCTTCTGACATATACTGGTTGTATGAACGTAAGCAAGTTAGTGAACCTCTCAGGGCTCTTTATAATTCTAAGAATAGAAATTACAAAGAAGATGCTGACTTAAATTTGAAGAGGAAGTATCCTCATCTCTAAATTTCCTGTTCTAATGAAATCATAGATGGCTTCTTTATGATATCAAATCATGTCAAAATCATAGGTTGTTTTCCTCTCTCCATGTTATAAGCCAACTTGATTAGCTTCTTCATAGTAGAGATATAGTTCTGCTTATCGTGTGAAAAAATATCTTTATTTATTAAATATATTATTTAAATTAATATATTATTTATTATTTGATTATCACAAAGTAATTAAATATTGGTATTCATTAAGATATATTAAAGTGTTAAGTAATGAACAACTGATATTATTTATTAAATTATTCATATTAAAGTGTTAATTAATGAACAATTGATATTATTTATTAAAATACATATTAAAGTGTTAAGTAATGAACAACCGATATTATTTATTAAAATGTATATATTAAAGTGTTAAGTAATGAACAACTGATATTATTTATTAAAATATATTAAAGTGTTAAGTAATGAATAACCAATATTATTTATTAAAATATATATATATATTATAGTGTTAAGTAATGAACAACTGATATAGGAATACGATGAGATTATTGACTGAATGCTGAAATTTTACTGAGGCATCAGCAATGCCAAAGGGTGTACAGAACCTGATATTTTCCATGTGCAAATCAAGCATATAAAACTATCTTCTATTTATTTTCAGTGGTTGTTTTCAGGACAGCATGATCCCTTTGAAAATTCAGTCTAATATGAATGCATACCTCTTGCATTCTTTCTAGGATATTTGAAAGAAGAGTTAATGACTGCAGATGGTTAGTTCCTTGATCTCACAGTCCATGCAGGTACTGCCCTTCCATCTTCTTTATTCCTAAAGGACAAAGAACAGGCATTCCCTGTTGACAATCATCTATTCGTTAAACAATCATATACAAGGAACATACTTTGTGCCAGGCTATAGAAATAAAAAGTTAGAAGTAAGGCAGAATCTGCTTTCAAAGGAGTTTACATCCTCTTGGGGAGAAAACAAAACAGATTTTTAAAAGCATCCATGCTTCATTTTCATTTGAACTCATACCTAAAATGTTTGCCTCTGCTGATTGAAAGACTTGTCTGTGCATAGAGAGAATGTATTCCTATACTATTTGTCAAGGACACTTAATGTCTTATCAATAGGCAATGATAGTTGGAAGAGACTACACCGGATTCACTTCCTATTTACTTAGCAATTTTGCAGCTACATCTGTATTTCAGTGAGCTCATGAATAAAGTGCTAGTTCTGGAGTCAGAAAGTCCTCAGTTTGACTCTTGTCTTATAAACTTAAAATCTTTATGAACCAAGAAAAGTCATTTATCTGGTCTTAGCCTTAGTTTCCTACTTGTAGAACATAGATAATGAAAAATCTTCAACAAGTAGTTATATGAAGACCAAATGAGATAATATATGAAAAGTAATTTGTAAGACAAAATGTTATAAATGCTGGTATTATTATTTTTGTGATTGTTGTTACTGCTTTGGAATTAGATCCTGAAATAAATTCATGTACACTTGAGGAGGTTTCTGCTTGAAGAAACTACTTAAAAGTATATTATATTCAATGAAGGAGCTATCATCATCTTCTCATATCAAATGAGATGAATGATTCCACTCTGGACTCCCAAGTCCTAAGTGAAATTTCCCATCTCGTTTTAGCATGTGGTCATTTACTTTTCATTCTATTGATTCCTCTAGCCTAAGTGGCATTTCCTAAATCTGTTCCAGGACAGGTGATTATCTATGCCACATCAGAAGATAAATCTATGCTAGTCCCAAGGCACAAATTCACCCAGTGCCTGAAGCAAGCAACTGGCTCTCAGTGGTACATCTAACAAAACTCTGACCATTTCTCTGTATCTACATTCTTTTGTCCATCTAAATTCTAGCTCTTTTAATTCCTGGACTCTCAAATCTGATATATATTCATACCCTTCTGTTAATCTCATTCAATAGTGCAACTTTCCAGTTCCAAAAAGCTACCAGCTACTGAAATTAAACTAATTATATAGGACTGGGTAATGTTCTTTAATCCTAACATTAACATTGTGGTGTCTTTCTTTCTCTGCGTGGATTAAAAAAATCACCTGGGGTGCAGCCTTGAAATGTGGCTGGTGTCTCTGCAAAGTACTTTCTCTATTAACAGTGTCATCTAATCAACAATATCTTCCACTCCGCAGTATTCCCTAAGACAAAATTAGTCAGGGTTAAAAGGCTATTTTAAACTATGAAAAGAACCCTAGTGCTTTCTGCCTTTTTAAAATATATAGGCAGAAAAACATAGAGGACTCTGAGGGCAGTTGTTGATAATGGGAACAGAGAGAGGTGCCCTCCTTTCCAAAAACAACATTCCTTCAGAATTGATTACTTTCTGAAATTTTTCCCATGATTTTCTCAACTTATTCAGCAGCTCTAGTAATTCCTTTTAAGGTAAGCAGGCAAAAGAGAGGATTTCTACCCCCCAAGAATTGTATTTTCCCCCCAAGAATCAAGATACTCACTGATGAATTTATTCCTTTAAGAAAGGGCTGCTGTGCTCTCATGGCGAATATTGTTCAGTATTCATCTGACATTCCACGACTCCATTTGGGATTATATTGGAAAAAATACTGAAATTCTTTGCCATTTCCTTCTCTGACTTATTTTATAGATGTGGAAATAGAGGCCAACAGGGTTAAGTGACTTGTCCAGGGTCACATTGCTAATAATTGTCTGAGGCCAGATTTGAACTCGGGAAGAAGAGTCTTCCTGACTTAATACTTGGCACTTTATCTGCTGTGCCACATCTACAGAACATAACACATCATCATTGCTAACATATCCTATTGAATATTCTGTGCCTAAAGCAACACAGACACCATATTTCTACAACTTGGGGAATCAGATACCATATGAGCTCCTCACTGCCCCTTCAGGATGATTAATAAACCAGGGTATTAGATAAAGGGTTGTGAGGAACAAGAAAGAAAACCAGAGCACTCAGTAGAACCAAACTACTTCCAGCTCTCCAGAGCATTCCTGTAGCTATTTACTCCTCTGTGAAATGCCATATACTAACACTCATTAGAGAAGAGACTTTTCTTGCATACAGGAAGAGAAATATTTGAGCCTGGAATGGATCAAAGTGAGGTGACAAGATGGGCTAGTTGAAGCAAGGGATCACTAAGAAAGATTTATTCAGTGAGCTAGACTTTTTATGTACTCTATTTGCATATAATTGCCAACTATATGTGACTTCTGCCCTGACAGATCCTCACACCTCTAATAAAGTAGTTTATTAAGATCACAGGTCATAGTTGCCCTGAGAGCATATTGCTCTCCACACTCCAAAAGGAGGAAAATAATTGAGGAAGTTTCTTTTTATAGAGGAGGAGCCTTTAGTTCATGAGATAGTTGCAATGGTGAATTATATCAGAAGACACTTAGAAGACACACAAAGTAACAATAATAACAACGAAAATCTCACAACTAATAGACAATTATTTGTATTTTTAAATAAACCAAATAAAGAAATTAAAAGAAATAAAATAAGAAATCTACACTGAGGCTAACTGAATTTCCCTTTTATTTTTAAAGATAATAACAATAACACTTATATAGAACTTTAATGGTGGCAAAGTACTTTATAAAGCCTATGTTATTACTGTTATCATCATAATCACAATTATTTCTTATTCTTGTCCTAAAATGTAGCAGTGAAATTTCATTTCATTGAGTAAATAGGGCAATTAAGAATTGATTATTTAAGCCTAGAAAAGATAAAACATATTGTGTTTTTTTCTGGATCACTCCCTCTTATTAACTAGTGTATAAGGTATGCATGCTGTGTTTTGCCCATGTGTATCATGTGTTTCCATATGGGTTCAACTAGATGTGGTTCATAAGGAGTTAAGAACAGATATTGCTAGAGTGAGGGATATTTTGATTCTGGTCAGAAGCTGGGGCACTGTTTTCCTAAGAGAGAGGAAGTACCAGTTTGGAATTTTATTTGGTCATCCCATCTAAATATTGCTTATCTAGGAAAAATAATTATTCATTTTCAAGCTGAGTTTCTGCTCTCTTTCTCTTAATGGGAAAGGAATGACCTGACCTGTATATCCAAGACCTGACACTCCCTTTCTGATGCTTATTGCCTGTGTGACCTTGGATGCCAACTCCACATTGAATACATATAGCTAATAACAAGTTAGCCCATTTATCCAAACTGATAGCAAACAAAAATCCTTTAGTATATATATGAGAATATATACCTGACAAGATGTAAAGTGTATTGAGTTCTCTCATGGAGATTAAGAAATCTTAGCTCAGTCATAAGAGAAAGTTTTAGTTGGCACCTATGGTAAATTCTCTGAACACTTTACTGGGGGAATCTCCCTCATATGTTGGCTTTCTCTGCTTTCAGAATCTGAAGAAATTCTAGAACCAAATGTCTTCTCTCTGTAAGCTGGGATATTCAAATTTATACTAAGAATTTATTAAGCCATCATGAAAGTAATGGTATAAACATTTGTTGTGAAGGAGGAAGATAAATTCTACAGAGAGCTTAATAAGATACTCAAAATTAAATCAGCTTATTTATTCATGACTCATTGACTTCAACGCAAAGGTAGACTTTAGATATGACACTGCAAAATGTAACCAATGCAATGGTGCAGTGGATAGAGCATGGGACCTAAAATTGAGAATAATTTTATTCATTCAAGTCCAGCCTCAGACACTTATAAGCTGTGTGCCTCAGTTTCCTCTAATGTAAAATGGAGATAATAACCACACATAACTCACAGAGTTATTGTGAGAATCAAATGAAATATTTATCAAGTACCTAGCAAGTGACTGCTGTGAATTTTTCATCGTAATTTCATTGTAATTCACTATAAATTTTATATAAATGTTAAATAGAAGATACTACATAAATATTTTATTGTTATTGTTGAAAAATACTCATATTCTTAAATGAATCTGTGATTACATCAATTTTGTAGTTCCCTTTAAATCATGAGGATAAGATCACAATTAATCTATTGTCCAGTCTCTCCAAACATTCACTCAATGTGTTGGAGGAAGGTCATTTGAAAGGAAGGTGGTGTTGGTAACTAAGAGGACTGAGAAAAGCCAACTTGAGAAAATGGAGCTTCTGAGATGAGTTCTGAAGAAAGACAGGCGAACTGAAAAGTTTAGGTGAGGAGACAGAGAATTCTTAACAGAGTGTACAGCCAGTGAAGAGGTGTGGAAATGGAGGATGGAGTCATGTTTGAAGAACTGTAAGAGGTACATTTAACTAGATCATATAGTGCTTGAAGGAGAGAAAAATATAAGAAACTGGGAAGATGAGAGGGAGTCAAGGATATGAAGACATTGAAATGCTTACCATGAGAATTTACATTTAATACAGAAGTGATAGAGAAGCACTGAAACTCATTGAATAGATCTGAGGGTAGGGTTGGGGTGGTAACACAATCAGAGGAGCTTAGAAAAATATCAAAACTCTGTTGGATAGAGGGACTACTGAAATATTCTTCATATTCTTCTCTCTGTAGTCTAAATAAGAAGTAATGAAGGTCTAAAATAGGGTGATGGTGGTATTAGTAGAATAAAGGGGTCATATATAATATTTAAATGAAAAATAATTGAGGATCGTCATAGAATTGAATATGTGGGATATGTGAGGAATCAAGGATCACATTAAGTAAAATGTTTATACTGAAGAATTGGGATTTGGCTATTAAGGGGATCTAGTGATCAATAAAAGTATCTTTCACTTTCTTGTGAAAAGTATATTTGAAAATTTGGTTCAATTTTTAAATATAGTATGTATGTAGGTATATATAATATGTGAATATACACATACATACAAATTTGTATGCCAACAGCTTATATACAACTTAATCTAGTGTTAATACTTTTATTTCAAGGAAAGAGTAGTATATGCCTAATAAAATTACAAAAAATAGAAGGTAATTTTATTTTAAGGACAGTAATGGAGGCTAGATGTGTGATTAGATTACAATGGAAAATTTTCAGGTAGCTACTGCTTCTTCCCCTATCCCCCACCAAAGACAAATAATACTTTATTTGGAACTTATACTCTCAAAATCTTTCCAAGAACATTAGGATATTAAGTGACTTGCTGAGCATCATAGCGAGTATGTGTTAGAGACAAGATGTAAACTCAAGTCCCCTTGGCTGCAAAGTCAGCTCTCTATACATAAACAACATGCTCTTTTATATATTGTCATCAATATGCATATTGTTCTTTTGGTTCTGCTTATTTTGCCTTAAATAAGTTCATAAAAATCTCATACTTCTCTGAATTCTTTCTGTTCATAGTTATTGCAAAAATATTCTGTTTCAGAAAATGTTTCTATTTTTTCATCTTTTTTTAATATCTATGTTATGAAGATACATATTCAATTGTTTTTAATTTAAATTCCTTTTCCTATTGGTAATTTAGAACATGTTTTCATATGGTCACTTATAGTTTGAAAATCTGTTTTCAAAATCTTTTTTCCATACCCTCTGACCTCTTAGCTATTTAAGGAAATGGCCTTCATTATTAGATAATTCTTTTTAAAAACATTATGTTATAGTGGATGGAGATCTTACCTTGAAGTAAAGATGATGTCATTTCAAATAAAATATAACACATATTGGTTGAGTGACTCTGGACAAATTGCTTAAGCTTTCAGTACTATACATGATGCTATTTTAGATAATACTATCTAAAAATCGTTCTTGGCTTATTATTTTATACAGACTTTGGAAGATATCAAAATATATTTTTTAAAAGTTCATGGACCCCAGGTTAAGAGCCCCTGTTTTATGAATATAACTTTCAGAGAAAATACAGACCTCCATTGCTAAAAGTTCCTTGCCAGGAACTCCTTACATCAGTGAAACTGAAAATCCAATCCTCATTCTATTACCTAAATTTTTGTCAATTCTATGTATATATCTCACTTTTAATCTTTAACCAGCATCACTTATACATGTATTTATACTTTAAAAAACTGTTTTCAAATTATAATATATGAAGACAAGCTTAGTAAGAATCAGCCTTATATAAAATCCTTAATTTTTTAAACTGAATATTTACCAATTTAGTTTTCTTATATATTGGTATATCAATAAAAGAGATATAAAGAAGTCTGAAGATTTGGAATGTGAAAAAATGTCTGTCTTTGATATGTTATAACATATATAATAGTATAGTGCTACCTCCCTTATTTTTTCCTTCCCTCTCTCATTCCTTCCCTCCCTTCCTTCATTTTTCCTTCCTTCTTTTCTTCCTTCTCCTTCCTTCCTTTCCTCCTTACTTCCTTCTTTTCTTCCTTCTTTCCCTCCTTTTTCCTTCTTTTCTTCCTTTCTTTCTACTTTCTCTCCTTCTCTCCCACTTTCATTCTCCTATTTTTTCTCCCTTTTAATCTTCTTCCCTTTTATCTAAGACTTTAATGTGACACAAAGCAACTTGGGCACATTTGCAGAATTTCTTACTTTTCTAACACATTTCCTCATGTTTTCTGGGAACTTCATTATCAGAAACCACTTGGTATTTTGTCACCCCTTTCCCTTCTAAGAACATGGTTTATAATGCTTAAAGAAAAAAGAAAGGTTAATTCATAAGTCAGAGAAAACAAATAGTATTCACAAAAGAGGTCATGGAAGATTTAGGACTCCTGCCTATGAATAGCCCCAGCAGGGGAGCCTCTTGTTTTTCCTCATTATCAGTGACATCCATGGTGCCTCTAGTCATCTCTTTAATATTGCTATTTTTCTCTGCCTGCAACTCTTCTTAGCTCTCATCTGATAATAGGGAAAGTCAATGCGATTCCTGAAAAGAAGCCTTCCTTATAAAGACTACCCTACAGTTGCAGGAGGATACATATCTTGTTTTGATAAAGGATATTTTTTCTCCCTGCTTCTAGCTTTGATAATGCTGTGAGGAAAGGGGCAAATCTCTTGCTTTCTTGCTTGTATTACATACAGTTCTAGTGGATATGTGGTCTTGGGCTAGTTTGTCCAATGATCAGCAATACACTAATTTTGAATCATTGACTTAGATCATTAATCCAAATGGTAGCCTGGGTCAGAATAAAGTCCACAGTAACAGATTTTCTTTGCCCTGTTCCTTGGGAAGTATTTTGCAGTTGAGCTACCAAAGGTTTAAAAGGACTTCCAACTCCTTTCTTTCTAAGGATGATACTCTGAGTCTTCATGTCCCTTTGAAGCACATGAGGTTGTCCAAGATAATTCCAGAAGATGCCTCTCTCTGTAGTCTGATAGGCAGTATGGGATAATAGTGGGGCTGGGCAGGGAAGCCTGCATCCAGGATTGTTACTTTCTTAAGAGGATACAATTCTACTCTCTCTAATACATACATACATACATACATACATACATATATACTGAAAATGCTTGTACAATCAAAATAAAACAAAAGCCAACCCAAATCCAACTAACACTTGAATAATGTTCTACCTCTCCTTCTGAATCTGAATCTATCTATATAATTCTACTGGAAATTGCATTTAAATCAATGCAAGAAACATTCAATTATATAAAAGGACATATAATGTAAATAAATGTGTTGATTTTTCTCTATTGAAACTATGTTTATGATAAATTGATATTACAGAGATAATAGTTATGCCAAGAACAAAACATACTTGCTAGATTATTTTTAACTTCATTAATGAGTTTTAACTGGTTTGTTGATAAATTAATACTAACAACTTATTGCTAACAATTTTGAATATATGGATCAGAAAAGGGGAAACTGTTTTGTCTTCAAATTTAAGTTCCATTTCCATTACTGATAGGCATCTTTAAGAAATCCTTATTAATTTATTAGGTGAATGATTATAAAATATTACATGGCTATTGTTATACAATGACTTTTTTAATTTAGAAAGTAAATATTTGTAGTAGAAGGAGTAGCTTTACTAATTCTATAGATAAAAAATCTGAGACTCTGATGAGTTAGATGACATTTCCAATGTTTCATAGTTGTTAAAGGCAAAACTTGAGTTTAGAACCCATTTCAAATCAAACCCACCAGCATTTATTAAGTAGCTTTTGTCAGATATGAACTATTTAGGACTCTGGAGATATAAAGTCAAAAATCAAATAGTCCCTTCATGAAAAGAGCTTACATTCTCTGAGGAAAAAGAAGGAAAAGAGAATAAACATTAATAAAGTATATATGATGTGCCATAAACCATGCTAAATGCTTTAGAAATATTATGTTATTTCCACAACTTTATAAGGTAGGTGCTATTTTTATTCCCACTCTACAAGTGAGGAAACTGAGGTGGACAGAAGTTAATTGTTTCAAAATACATAGCTAGTAAATGTTTATGGACGAATTTGAAATCATGTCTTCCTCACTCTAGGTTCAATTTTCTAACCTTTAAGCCATCAAGCTATCTAGGCAAAACAATATGCACAAATATAAATGAACAGAAATTTAGACAAAGTTAGTAATACACACACACACACACACACACACACACACATTTCTAGGAAAGGCACTAGTATTTGGGTGGATCAGGAAAGATCTAATAGAGGGGCAGCTAGGGAGCTAGGTGGATTGAGAGCAAGACCTAGATAGAGATGGGAGGTCTTGAGTTCAAATACTTCCTAGCTGTGTGACCTTGGGCAATTAACCCCCATTGCTTAACACTTACCACTCTTCTTCCTTGGAACTAATACATAGTATTGATTCTAAGATATAAGATCAGTGTTTGAAAAAAAGAAGAAAGAAAGGTCAAAATATATGGAATGGGATTTGAGCTAAACATTTAGGGATACTAGAAATTCTAAGAGGTAGAATAGAGTAGGATTGTATTCAACGTATGAGCAAAAGAGTTTTTAGCATTATGGAAAAAAGAAGATGGAATTTCACATAAAGGAACAATAAGAAAGCCACAAGATTGTAAAAAGTTTAGGTGCCAAACAGCATAGTTCACATTTTATTCTTGAGATTAAAAGGAACCACTGAATTTTGCTGGTGACTGACATAGTCCAATCCACATTTTAAAAATCCATTTTGACACTTCTGTAGCATTAAGAGCAGTAGCACAAAAACTTTGAGTTTGATCAACTTGTAGTCCAGTGGAGGAATAGGAAATGGATGCCTGAATTAGAATGGTTACTGTATGAGTCCGGAGAAGGGGGTAGATGAGATGACATGAGTTAAAAAAAAAGGATAATAATTTCTTCCATAAATTGTACAAAGGATTAAAAGAATTTTAGAATTAAAAAAAATCCCCACATATTTCTATCAGTTTAATTTGGAGCCACTTTTTTTTTGTTAACCCAAAAAAGAAATAGAGTTGAACTGTGGATCAGCAAGGCTGTACCCAAGGTCAGCAACCCTGAGGAGTGTACCTGTTTCTGCCTCTGGCCACCACATACAAAGAGTAAGAAAAAGAAGTAGAGTTTTTGTTGCTGCTATTTCAGACCCGCTTTAAGAAAGTTCTGAAACAGAAAATGTTAGTTTTAAAGGGGAGAAAGTGCAGATAGGCAGCATTTCATCAAAGCTGAACAGTTTGGCTAAAGGGTTTGGGTATTCCTGAGTGTATCACATGTGTATGTTCACTCTGTGCTTTTTATGTTTTTTAGTGCTAGGTCATGCTCAGATTTGCCTGAGTTCTGGGCCACAGGCAGAACGAAAAGATTTAAATAAAGTTGAATTTGTGTCACAGAACTAGCTATTGTTAAACTCTTGATTGTACCTCCATTCCCTCTTTCATAGGACATGCCAATGTCAGAGGTCAGTGGCCTTGAAAATTTTACTGTTTTATACATTGTTCTTGTTCTAGTTTAAAAGTGTACCCTATATAATATATAATTCAATCATATGTATATGTATCTATATTTATGTGTATGTGGTTATATTTTTAATATACACACACATTTTATATAGAGAGAGACAGACAGGCAAGACATAAATATTTTTGTTGTTCAGCTGTTTCAGTCATGACAGAATCTGCGAACTTATTTATGATTTTCTTCGCAATGAAACAAAATAAAACAAGTGGTTTACAATTGCCTTCTCCAATTCATTTTGCAAATGATGAAACTGAGGCAAATATAGTTAACTGACTTGCCCAGGGTCACATTTCTCATTTGAATTGAGATTTGAACCCACCAAGAGGAGTCTTCTTGACTGCAGACTAGGTGCTCTATCCATTGCACCACCTAGTTTAAATTCTGCTTAAAACTAGGGACATAAAGACAAAAATCAAATAATTGCTTCCTTTAGGAAGGAAATTGTATTCCTTTTTTAAAAAAAGTTATTTTATTGATTAAATAAGAAAATTTTTCCATGATTACATGATTCATGCTCTTTCCCTCCCCTCCTTCCTCCCACCTCCTATAGCCAATGTGCAATTCCACTGGGTTTTACCTGTGTTTTTGATCAAGACCTATTGCCATATTATTAATATTTGCACTAGCGTCATCATTTAGAGTCTATATCTCCAATCATATCCCCATCAAACCATGTCATCAAGCACTTATTTTTCTTCTGTGTTTCTGCTCACACAGTTCTTTCCCTGGATGTGGATAGCATTCTTTCTCATAAGACCCTCAGAAATGTCTTGGATCATTGCATTGCTGCTAGTAGAGAAGTTCATTATATTCCATTGTGCCACAGTTGTGGGTAAGGTTCTCCAGGTTCTGCTCCTTTCACTCTGCATCAACTTCCTGGAGATCATTCTAGTTCACATAGAATTCCTCCAGTCCATTATTCCTTTTAGCAAAATAGTATTCCATCACCAACAGATACCACAATTTGTTTAGCCATTCCTCAATCAAAGGGCATCCCCTCATTTTCCAATTTTTTTGCCACCACAAAGAACATGGCTATACATATTTTTGTACAAGTCTTTTTCTTTATTATAGGAGCTTTTATTCCACTGGAGAGATGGTGCTTCTAAAAAAGGGGAAGAAAGGGAAAGGAATATGATTTACATAGAGCTTACTATGGGCCAGGAACATTACCAAGTGCTTTTGACAAAATTGATCATTTTGACTCATTTGATCAAAAAGTATAGGGACTGGATATTTATTTTAATAGTATAAGAACCAACTCCTTCAAATATTAGTCAATACCTTCCCTCTAATTTATAGTCTTATAGAGTTATCCAGAGCACTAGGAGGTTAAATGGCTTGCAAAGTCATGTATCTTTTTAGTATGTGTTAGAGCTAGAACATGAACCCTGCTCTTCCTGGTTCCAAGGCCAGTTCTCTCTCCACTATACCATATCATGTCATTGTACACCCTTTTCAAAGATAAAGTAAAATATTATGATTTCAGAAAGGATTGGGAAAACACCAGATATAAAATGAAAATTAGATAGAAGACATAAAAGCAAGACAAATGAAAGATATGGAGAGAGGGAAAGCTGGAGAAAATGGGAAAGGAGGAAGGATTATGAATAGCAAGGCATGCTTCCAGGGGAGACAGAAAGGGTATAAGCAAGGGCATAAGTATAAGGATTAGTCTTGATAAAAAAGAGGGCAATCTTATTTTCTGAGACTCAATAAAGAAAAAATAGTTTGGGGAAAGTGGACTGGTAGCAGTAATATTTGTAAACTAAGGGGCAAAATCAACCAGAAATAGTAATATAGTGGAAAGTAGCTACACTTGGAGGTAGAAGAGAACTAACTTTGAGTCATATATACCTCAAACACTTGCTAGCTGTTAATGATGAGCAATTTGCTAAATCTTGCTGAAGCCAAAGTGAGGAGGTAAGTGTCCAGTTAAAGTGAGGAAGTGTGGATTTTAATATCCACAGTAGCATGAATTTGTTATAGAACTAAACAGAACAGTATGAGAATTTCATATAATACTCTCCAGTGACTCAGAAGTAGGGGAAGAGAAGACAGGTGATGGGATTAGCCCAACGTTGAACATTAATAAGGAGTTAAGCATAAAGGTCAGTGCCTTGTTTTAACTTTCTATTGGCTCAGGAGTGTGTGGCAGTGCTAAATACAAGTTCATTAGAGAGGGGAATTTCAGAGTTCAGGATCTAATATGCAGACTAAGTAATAATAAAAGGGAAGTCTAAGCTGAAGAAGACTGTAGACACATTTCCTAGGATTCAAGAAATTGATAACTTGGGAGACCAGGGTGCTCTATTAATTATTAACTATTCTGGGGATAGAGCCAAGATTGCAGAGTGAATCAGAGCTGCTCCATGTTATTATGAGAATCCTCTCTGACCAAGAATGACATATTGCCACAAAATGAATACAGGAATGAAAGAACTAACAAGGAAAGAGAGTGAAACAACTTTCAAGAAAAGAAAAATCCAAAAGGTAGACATAGAACATCTAGGGCAATGGAATGATGGAAGATCAGAGCCAGCTAGAGGCTGCAGCAAGGAAAGAAAAGCAAGTTAAGGACAAACCACACCCCCACCCCACATCTGCTGTTACATGTTCAAAACCTAAGCCCAAGTCTATATTCAGATCCTGACATCCTGCTCAGGCCAATAGTGCTACAAGCCAGCCCATACCCCTTGACATTTCAAAGCTAAGGAGAGGTCCAGAGTCATAGCCGAGTTCAGTTTGGGCTAATCCTTGTAGGCCAAGGGGGAAGCCAGGAATCCCAGTCTGGGTTTGGGATGAGGACATAGTTCACACTTTGGAGTAAGGACATAATTCAAAGGTGTCCCTCCCTCATCTTTTTACCCAAAACTAAGGGTGGAGCTCCAGGATAGGGCAATCAAGAGTGTGCCTGATTGTATCAAGTTATACCATGAGACCAAAAAATTGAGCCTAAACCTACAGCTAGAATTTGATAAGTCCCTAATCTGAATAAGATCAGAGTGAGATCAAAAGCTTATGCCCAGGAGTTGTGAACTGATCCAACCATTCTGGCTGGCAATTTGGAACTATGCTCAAAGGGCTATAAAAGACTGCCTGCCCTTTGATCCAGCTATACCATTGTTGGGTTTGTACCCCAAAGAGATCATAGATAAATAGACTTGTATGAAAATATTTATAGCTGTGCTTTTTGTGGTGGCAAAAAAAATGGAAAAGGAGGGTATGTCCTTCAATTGGGGAATGGCTGAACAAATTGTGGTATATGCTGGTGATGGAATACTATTGTGATAAAAGGAATAACAAACTGGAGAAGTTCCAGGTGAACTGGAGAGACCTCCGGGAACTGATGCAGAGTGAAAGGAGCAGAGCCAGAAGAACACTGTACACAGAGACTGATATACTATGGTAAAATCAAATGTAATGGACCTCTGTACCAGCATCAGTACAAAAACCCAGGACAATTCTGAGGGATTTATGGTAAAGAACGCTACCCACATCCAGAGGAAGGACTGCAGGAGAGGAAACATATAAGAAAAACAGCTGCTTGAACGCAAGGGTTGGGGTGGACATGATTGAGGATGTGGACTTGAAACTACCACACCAATACAACTACCAACAATTTGGAAATAAGTCTTGATCAAGGACATAGGATAAAACCAGTGGAAATGTGTGTCAGCCATGGGTGGGGGGGAACGTGGGGGGTGAAGGGGAAAGTAGGAGCATGAATCATGTAACCATGTTAAAAATGAATATTAATAAATGTTTAAAATTAAAAAAATAAACTTAGTTTGTATAAAAAAAAGCTTATGCCCAAGCCTGAGGCAAGTCCTTAAGCCCTCAGCATCTAAAGGGTCAATTGAATCAGCAAAGGAGGGGGTTCTCAGAGCTCTTAGCCCTTAGATCATCACATCAGCCTTAAAGAACTGAAAATAAGCTAAAGATAGCAGTATCAATAAGGACTGAAGTTTAAGAGGATACCCCAGCTCCCCAGAAAACAGAGCCTACCTATAATTAGATAGGAAAAATGACCAAACAACAACAAGAAAAGCACCTAAATCTAAAGGATTTTATGGAGACAAGATCAAGGTACAGACACAGAAGGGTACAGTGAAAGCAAAGGAAACACATGCAAATTCCAAATACATATATATAGCACACAGATTCTGGGAGAGTTTAAAAAAAGGCTTCAAAAACCCTGTAAGAAAGACTGAGGAAAAATGGGAAAGAGAAATGAAAGTGATAAAGAAGAAATAGACCAATTAAAAAAGGAGAACCAAAAACTTAAAGAGGAAAATCAGGTCTTCAAAATCAGAATTGACCATCTAGAAACTAATACTTTTATGAGAAATCAATAAACAATAAAGCAGAGTCAAAGGAATGAAAAAAAGAGGAAAATATGAAATATCTTATTAAAAAACAATTGACCTTGAAAATAGACCTAGGAGTGATAATTTCAAAATTATTGAACTACCTGAAAGCCATGATCAAGAGAAAACCTTTGACATTATATTACAAAAACTTATCAAAGATAACTGCCAAGATATCCTCAAATAAGAAAATAAAATTGAATTGAAAGAATTCACAGATCACCTCCACAAAGAAATTCTCTATTAATTATTAACTTAAATATTTATGTTATTAAATATTGCCAAATGTGATGCTTAAAAATTATAAGAGTCTAGCTTCCAGGTAAGAAAATCAATGTATTGATTCAGCCTTCAGTAACCAATAAATGGATTTGTCAGTGATCTCTCTTGGTGATCAAAGACAAGGAATTCTTCTTTGTGGATCATTAAATATCATTTCGGTAGCTCATTATTTAGCTTCCCGTGAACATCCCAAGACATTCTCTCTGGTGAATAACCAACAAGTAAGTTGTCCATCTGAACACTCAACCCCTCCCCATCCCTTGGGGGTGGTTGACAGTTACATACTTTTTCCCATGCCCCCACCAACTTAGAGGAGAAATCAAGTTCTGCTTACTTAGGAGTGTCTTTTGATAACACTGTTCAATGAGAGATAAAAGACTTCATTTTGCTACTTGCCTATACTGCTTCTCATTTATTGAGCAAGATAGGATCACCTCCCTTTTCTATTGGCAATACAATGGAAGATTTTTCATGGTGGGATATTTCTTGAGTTCTCTAGGAACAAGGGAATGAATATAGAGGTTGAGGGCAAATCTGAGGATTAATATAATAATATAATATAATTGAAATAATTTACTACATTAGAAATAAATCCTCTCAAAAATTAATAGAGGTTAGAGTAGAAAAAAAAGAAAGAAAATTACATGCTAAAAGCAATAGAACCCCCCAAACCTGGCAGATACTAGAGATATATATGCTAAGGACAGTTCATATTTGAGAGAATCAATCCAATACAACTAGAAGGGACTTGAAAGTTCATCTATTCCAACATTCATTTTACAAATTGTAAAGCTGAGGCACAGGAAAACGAATTGCCTAACATTATAGACAATAAGTCATGGAATCAGAATTTGAACATGTATTGCCAATCAATGTATCTAATTCAGTCTTTCTTAACCTTTTTGAAAATTGTCAGAATATTTTTAAAAATATGCACATTAGATAAGTTATACCATTATTATCCACTGAAAAAATACATTAATTTTACTCTACCCAACATTTATTAACCCCCAGCATGTAATCAGCACAGTGGAAAGCCATGGAGATAAGATTAATGGTGAAAAAGAGAGAAGCCTCCCTGACAAATTCAAAGCAACATCTTACCTCAAGGGACTTATATTTTTGCATGCTGACTATGCTCCCCTTCTACTTAACCTGTCTTCATTAATTTCCTCATTTGCATAGCACCAACATCTCAGAGTTAATGTAAGGATCAAATGAGATAATAATTATAAAGCACTTAGCACAATGTCTGTCACATAGCAAATGCTATGTAAAAGTTATTATTAATGTTAGTATTATTACATTTAAAATATTATATAGTTGTGAGCCCTTTTTCAGCTTACTTTTTATAGTCACCCTGAAAATTTTACTGTAGGCTAAATATAGATCAAAATGATGCTGCCGACATAACATATGGAAGCACAAATCCCTTTCAGTAACTCTACATCATGACTCTGGATCCAAGATTGGGAACTATTGATCTAAATTTTTCAAGTTTTATCAAAATTTAAGCTTATATAAACAATTAACTACATTTTCTTATTTGTCCAAAAATATTTTCATGAAGTTATGTTCTAATATAACCTCTTGACATTATAGACAGGAGATACAAAAATCTCCCATACTCAACATTTCTATGTTTATAAAAGTAATCATAGTTGAACATATTGATCATTGTATTATCTAATGTTTACTGTAAAATGATCCACTTGATAGATCCTTTCTGAGTTAACTTTCATAAAACAAAACAAAACAAAACAAAAGATCTCCTTTTTAATTTTTTTGGGGGGATATCTTTCCTTATCTTGAAATCAACAGAATACATTTACCCTATTTACCAGGAAAACTAGAGACAAATTCAGGGTGAAACTATATTAGAAGGCTCTTTGGAAGTACTTGATGGCTTTAATTTTAATGCTTCTTAAATATTTTCTCTTTTCTGTTATTATTCTTAATTATCTCATTTTGCATTTGCTTGTTTTAAAAACCTCCTCAAATTCTTTTATGAGTAGGTGTTATATAAATCCTAGACAGACTGATAAATTAGGATAATAGACAGGCAGGACCCAAAGTCTAACTTAGCTAGACCAGGTCTTACTAAGTTCATCATAATGAACCAATAAATCAAATAGTCATTCTATTTATAATAATATATTTATTTTTAAAATATAAATATTGATTAATGAATTTATTTAGCAGTAAAGATTTATAGTTTACTGATTAGAACATCTTGTAGAGTATAGGTAAAGATGATTAACTGACCTAATGTTTCTAATCATATTTTAGTAATTATTATAAGTTTTAACTTAAAAAATTAATGACATCATTTCTACTTCTAAATAATGAATACACAAGAGATATTCCTTTCTGTCTGGGAATCTGAGAAAGGAGTTTAAGAATCAAATTATTGTACTATTAGATGAATACAGCATTAACTCTCCTAGAACACTAAAGAATGACCTCTCAAAAGTCATGGGACCCTAAGGAAGGCAATGGAGAGAAGAATTATGGGGGGGGGGGTCTAGATCTCTGCAACATTAACACAAGGACTAGAAGGAAAATAAGAGAGGACAATACACAGAGATGCCTTATTTTTTGACCCTTTTGAGAATTTTTGTATAATTTCATAGAAATAAGGATAGACTCATCATCTTTAATGGTATTGCTTGCTCATTCAGACAGGTTACATTTTCCAATTTAGAAGGTTAGGAATCATGTTAACTCTTTTTCATTTACTAAGCTTGAAAGTATCTAGGGTTTGGAGGGAAGATGATCATATGGAACAATCTGACACTAACCAATTTATTTTGTTTTCAAAGAATCTTGTAGCATTATAACTGTACCGTTTTGATTTATGAAAAATAAATTGAATCTCCTTTGATGAGTTCTGTTATTCTAATCTGTTACTATGTTTTGGGGGCAAGATCTAGCATCTTATCTATTCAACCTAGTGTGATGTTTCCTTCTAAAAAGCTGCATAGGAGATATTATCAACTTTATTTCCCTTATTTCAGAAGCATACTTTATTTTAGAAAATAAATAAATATTTCATTAAACATTTACTTTATTTCATAACTTTCATTCTTTGAACAAATGTTTTGCTATCACAGAAATAGATATTTAAGTTACCTTAGGATTTCCTGCACTCTTGTCCTTTCTTTGACTCTTCTTAAGAAGCATTTCAATTACATTAGTACATTAAAAATAATTCACTTATGTGTAATGTAGAAGTACTTCTGCAACATTTTATTCTTCCTCAACAATCATCCAGAAAAAGTTTGCTGCTCTAATAAAAATGCATTAGCAATTTGTATGACAGAATAAATAACAAAATATCTTTGGAACTCATTCCAGGTTACCTCCCTAGTGGAATTTTTTATTAGTTTGACTTATTTTTGCTAATTATTTTTCAATCACTATCCCACAGGGTAATTGAATAGTGAGTAATTTTTCTAAATGTTAATCCAGCAAAAAAAATTTAAGTCTCTACATGAAATACTTTGATGCATTTATAGAACATATTTTCTGTTAATATACAAAGTAATGGTTTCCTTCTTATAACTCTTCTTTCTCATTTATTTCTTCCAGAATATCTGACAAATTTAGCACTAACATTTAAAAAATTATGCTCAAAATTACATTGAACATATATTTATATATACATCCATGTGTATAATAGAAATATTTGTGAAACATTACAATAAAATATTTATGTCCCAAAATATTACAGATAAAAAGAAAGAAAAATCTATTAGTATGGATTATGTTTTTAAAAGTATTATAGGAAATGTTTTCATAAAACCTGAATAAAAAATCTGTCTATGAATTTCTTCAGTCATTAACTCATTTTCGAATCTATTTTGATATGTTGCCATAGAAGTTTTATTACCACTATCAATGAAAAATAAGTTTCTGTTTTGAAAGAAAATATTTTTATGTAATTAGAATTTTATTTTCCTCTGCTGTATTTCATTTAGAAATAAATGAACCAAATTTAAAACATAAACATTACATCATTCTAAGAATTTTTCATTCATATTAGATTCATCAATACAATATTGTTAAGCTTTAGCCTTTAAAATAGCATTTCATCACAGGAAAATAAGTGCATTGATTTTCTACAGTATCATAGAACCACAATTTTAAAAATGGAAGAGATCAGAGAGAGAATTTAATTCAACTGTAGTGAAGAAGCTGAATCTCTACATGCATTAGACAGTTTTCTTAAGGCATCTTAACTTCAATTGTTACTTCATCTCTAAAATGGGTATAATACTAATTTAAACAACTTGCAGAGTTGGGGTGAAGATCAAATGAGATGATGTAGTTAAAATATTTTACAACCACAAAACAGCATACAAATGCTAACCATTATTATTATTAGTGGCATAAATAAGTCTTAATTTCTCTTATTAGCAGGAAAATGCTCCTTCATCGTGAATGAAAATGGTATCACAACTTTTCTTAGCTAATATTTTCACAAATATGAATTTTAAATTGTCAGAGAATTTAGATTTCTGCTAAATTATTCTTGTTTACTAACTTATTCTATACTGATTCTGTGCCTTTATATACACTAAAACAATAGTACAGATTCTAAAAGTAAAGCAAGAAATAGTGAGTTGGGCATGCTTTCGGAAGATCATTTGAGAACAATTAGATCTTTTTGTATTGTATTCTTTGAATTACAGTTTAGGAAATTGGCTGAACATTTTGCCTTTTCACATTCCCTTCACTACTAAAGAATTTTCAAAAGAAAAAAAAGGGGAAAACTACTTGAAGCCTTAATTTGCAAATTGAATTATACGAATCTAGTAAAGGTAGTTTGTGGCATCCTTACCTAATCTATTTAATCAATTTAGTTTATGTATTCAATCTTATTTAATTAAATATACATTAAGTACATTCTATATGTCATGGATTAGAAATGAAATTATAAATAAAATTGGGACTCTATTCAAAAGAACTTGGAATCTGAAAGGTAGAAGATGTATTCACCTGATATAGGTTGCTGTGAAATAGATAGAAGGGGAGATCCTGGTAAAGTGCTATGAAAAAGGGAATGAGGGAACTATTACTGTCAGTTGGAGGGGGTAATAGGTAGAGTTTCAGAAAATTGAATGGGACCTGAGATGTTCATCTTACCTTTTGAAGAGGACAAATGACATCACAGGGTGATATCTTGATTTTTATGAAGTAGATTTAAGTGAGACAGGGTTGCACAAAGAATCAGCATCACTCTTTCTTCCACTCCTCAAAGTCCAGAGGTAAGATGAAAGTCACGATGCCTGGCAATAGCCCATTTGCAGTAGATGATCTTGGCATCTTAGATGTCTATCCAAGCTCTAAGCATTCCTGAATGTCTGCTTCAGCTGCATCTTCATGGCGATTAGAACAAATTGTTCTCAGTTTCCCATTACGCTAGAGGAAGTCTTTACATGTTTAGGGTGGATATCATATCCCTTTATTTCACTGATGGGCCTGAGTACTACTGATTCCTCTCAGTCTGATTCTGCCCTGGTTTTATTGGGATGTGGCTGTTGTCCATGCTACAGTTTCTTGGAGACACCGGTAAGATTTGAATGATAGGTAGATACCAAAGGTGAATGAGCAGACTTGATGTCATGGAAAAAAATCTGCTCAACCTTCAGTAAAACCACTGAGACTAAACTCTCAGCTAATAATCATTTCTTAATGAATCCTTAATGAATCCTTAATGAATGGTCCTCTTTAATGAATGATACTTTAGATTTTCCTCATGATCTGAGACACCCCCATGTTCCTCTATTCAGAGGCTATAACCCTTAGGTCCCAGACAGTCCAGATGATGCAATACAAAATATAAATTGTTATGAGTTGTCCAAAGGCAGTGGGGGTAAGGGTGGGGTTGGGGTAGCTGCAGGGGTCACATCTCCACTCAAGGCCTAGCAATGAGCAGAAGTTAAACAATCATCAAGCAGGCAGGATCCCACCCAATGTTGGACAATCAAATGAAATTACAAAGGGTAAAGAGGCTACTAAAATAAGTTGGGGACTTTCCATAAGTGGTCACAAGAGGGGCAGAATAAGGGTCATCACCACTCATAGGAAGGGAAGAATGTATACTCATTGCTGACTAAGGGGTCATAAGATGGACATTGGACTGCATATCTCTCCAAGTTGGGTTAGGATAAATTATCAAAGGTTGAGAGGTCCAGATGATTCCCTCCCTTATGTTGGCATTTATTCATCAGGGAAAATGGGAGGAGGTCTTCTGGGAAAGACTTTGTGTGTGTGTGTGTGTGTGTGTGTGTGTGTGTGTGTGTGTGTGTGTGTCTGTGGTTAAGCAAGTGCACTAGTGCCTTAGTATACAGTTTTAAATCTATTTCTAATGGCTCAAAAAGTCTGATGCAAGAAAAAAAAACCTCTTTAGATTGATGTAAGTATAATATGGATCAATAGCTATATGATCAAACTTGATTGATTAGATATGAATACAGGTATGTTGAACAATCACTTATGTAATCACACTAAACTGAATAATACTGATTGGAAATAAACTAGAGAGATCATAGTAAATGCTGGATAGTTCATGAATCAATAGATCAATCAATCAATAATCATAACAAAAAAAAGTTATTTTTCACACTGAAAAGAGCTTAGCAAGCTCTCAATCCAGAGGCATTCGTCTTCACTTATCATGTTTTATACTTCTGACCTGAGAATTTTGGAAAAAGGAAGAACTTCAACAAACACAGATTAATTGGAACAGGCCATGTCTAACATAGAGCAGAAGGTGCAATCAATGGCACGAAGATGGGAAAAATCAAGAATAAAACAAAAATGAATTGTTGGGTTTGGTGGAAAACAGAGAATGTGAATATAAGAGACTGAAACCAAATTGTGGAGATCCTTCCATAACATAACCAGGAAATTATACTTTATATGGTAGTCAATGAAGAATCAATTTAGGTTTTTGAGGAGTCGCACATTTGAATATTTTCTTAGCCAGACAATTTGTAGTGAAAGCTTCATGTTCTCATAAGAACTTATGGAGAGCTATATAGATTCTAGAATCAATTGCCTAGAGTTTATATTTGAAACCAGGAGACTGAATAAGAGAACCAAGAAAATAAAATAAAGGAAGAATTCCTAGAGCAGATCAACCTTGGAATTCTAAACAATCAGAGAAGAAATAGCCAAATCAGGATTTTTGTTATTTTAGGGTATAATGTAAACATGGGAAGAAATCAAAAGAAGAGTGAATAGTGTAAATCTTGCTTTCTAAAATTAAATATAATGGTGTTGTAGAGATAGAAATTCTTATACTATCTCAAAACTTATTGAGAGGGTGTTATAATAAGTTCAACACAAGCAACATTAAATGCCTACTGAAGAAAAACAATGAGGATAAAACAAGTATACCTATATATCATCTGTGTGTTGGCTACTTGGAGAAGGGATGTCCTTGTTTGTCTTGGCACACTAACTTTGTCAACTTCCTGCATCCATATAGATTGATAATTTCTCTACAACTTAGAGATTCACCTAGGGAACTGAAAGGTTAAATGAGTAACCCATAGTTAAGTAACTAGTGTATGTGAGAAGAAGAAATTGACTTCAGGTGTTTCTTACTCCAAGATCATCTTTCAATCTTCTATGCCCTGCTACCTCTCAAATAAAAAGAAAGGGAATTGTAGGAAAAACAGATAAAAATACTCAGGTCAGATGTGTGAAATCTTCATGGAAAAGCATATATATATTGTTTTAAACCAGTGGTTTGCCTTTAAACAGTCTCCCTTATCCCCTCCCTTAGTTTACTTCTTTTTCTGCCCCCTCCCTTTTTGTTCCCCTCTTATTAATTTTAAGGCCTATTAAATTCCTCTCCCCCTCTCTTCCCCTCCCTTTTTGAACTCCCTACCCCAATACCCCACCTTGGTTTTTCCCTTCTGACTTTCCCCATTGAGTAAGTTAGAATTCAATATCCCAAAGGATCTAGCAGCTCTTCCCTCTCAGAATTGATTACACTGAGAGTAACGTTTAAATATTTTCTATTAATGCTCTCTTCCTCTCCTTATAATAGTATTCATCACTTCCTCATCCCATGCACCACTTTGTATGGTATAGATTTTCCTATTTTTCTTATTCCTTCAAGTTTTTCTTGGTGCCCTCTTCTATTCCTGCCTTTTATGTTTTTTTTTTGTGTATCATCTTAGACCATATAGTACTCTAACCTATCCCTATGAATAATTCTTCTAATTAGTATTATAGTGAATATAATTTTTGAAAATTACACATAACATTTCTCCATATAAAAATACAAATAATTTGATTTCATTAAAGCCACAACATTTATTTGATTTTATATGAATAGTTTTGTTTTAGCATCAATACATTAGGGCATCTTTATCTAATAGTAACATTAAACCACTCTTCAAAAAACTTTAAATTAATAAGCATTACTCAATAAAAACTAAAATGTTAATTTTATGTATGTTACTTTTTCTATTTTTTTTTAGAAAATATACTTCTGCATCAGGTTCATAGTAAAATCATTTTTTTTGTTAATGTTCAGGTTCAGGCTGTATCAGTAAACACTAATCACTGATGTATCCAAAATGAAACATAAATGGAATTTCTAAATGCTATTACTGTTATGGATATATATAATAAGGAGCCCAGGATCTGATTTAGCTATACTTAGAGTCTATAGAATGTGAGAAAAAAACCCAAAATGTTCTAACTACAATTTTTTTGCCCAAAACAATTAGCTTGGGCCATTTAGCATGTCAGTAGGATCAGCAAAATCCCTCAAATATTGATCATTTAAATTGTCACACAAGTTGATTGCTTTGAACCATTTTGCCACTGTGTAAGTAACTGCAGCTTCAATCACCTGTGTTAGGGTAATGTATTGATATGGAAAGTATTTAGGTGATGATGTAAAATAATTTTTTAGCCTCCTTAGCCAAGTTTTTTTTAAATAGCTGCAAATAATCATCAAAGGAATGCCCAATTTCAACTTTTAATTCTCTACCCTCAAGTGGGCATTCAATTCAGCAAATATTTATTACATTTCAGTTCACATAGTGGATGGGGAATACTTCAGTGCTTCCATGGATCCATGACTTCATCAGTCCTTTTGTTATTGAGTCATTTTGGTTGTGTTTAACTTTTCATCACTCCATTTTGGGATTTTCCTGGCAAATATATTATAGTGGTTTGCCATTTCCTTCTCTAGCTCATTTTTATAGATGAAGAACAGAGGCAAATAAGATTAAGTGACTTGTCCAGAGTGACAGAGCCAGTAAGTATCTAAGGCCAGATTTGAACTCATGAAGATGAGTCATCCTGATTCTAAATCTAATGCTCTATCTATTGCACCACCTAGCTTCTCAGATACCAATCCCCAGAGTAGTGTTGTTCACAAGCTATCCATAGCCTCTTATCATATGTGATTTTTATATATTTATGTTCACAAATTCATTGCAATGTGTGCATGCCTCTAGTGTTCTTTTATTTTTAATCAATGAGGTAACTAAAAATATGGTTAACAGTAGAATACTGTTAATAAAAAGTATATCTTTGACATGACATAGTTTGTAAAGTTAAAAAAACAGACATGTGATCATTATTTATGTCTCCCAAGTTCCTTTTTAAACATAATAATATCTCTGATTTCCCTTAATCATTAATATATTCTATTCTTTAAAATTACTGAGAATCAATCACTTATTTTCCACATGAAGGAGGTAAAATTATATTAGTTACTTCATAACTTTCTTTTCTATTCTTGGTCTAGCTACCTTTTCGTTGTCTTCCTTATTCTATGTACTACCTCATTAGAATACAAATGTGGGGTCTCCACATTCATAAAAGGAGAAAAGTATTTATTTTAGAAAGTGTGATATATCTTTTCTATGTTTTTATCTCTTGTTCTTCCAATTTAATCTTGAAGTGTTCTTGGAATGATTTGGTTTAAATAAGCAGAGTGGTACATCTGTCTTTCTGTAAACTTTCTTTTTAGTAAATATCTTCTTGCTTTTTAAAGAACTTATATTATTCATTAAGTTCCATCATCATCCTTTATATGATTTTATAAATGAATTTATATTCTAATGTCATTGCCCTCAACTGCTATATTTCTCTCTGAAAAGGAAATTTAATGTTATAGGATAAAATAGGGGAAAAACTCTCCAAAATAATTCCTTCTTTTATGAAATTTATGACATAAAAATGTGTATAAGGAGTGTGTAGAAATATCTGCAATATAAGTTAAAGTTCTATTAGTGTTTAGAAAAATTTTATAATAAATTCAAGGATGGTGTGATCATTGATTAGTTAAAAATGGTGAAAAGTCTCTAACAGGAGGAAGAAAAAATATGTATTCTCTTCAATTTTAACAATTTAGCATTTGAAACATTCCAGAGACCACATTGAACATAACAATATTCTGCCACTGAGTTAAAAATGAAACATGTATGATGTGATACAATAGTATGAAAAATAGATTTGGAAAAAATGATAGTAGAAGAGAATTGGAAAGCCTCAGAGCAGTAGACTTCCTTTATTTTTGAATTATGAAGTTATGATACTCATAAATTAGTCTTAAAATGGAAAGCACAAAATTTACTTCTAAAATGGGCTATAAGAAGTATTTTAGTGTATACTCAGAAAGAATGTTCATAGTAGAAATGAAGTGAAATAAACAGAAAAAAATTTGACATGACTGGAGTATTGCCTGAAATTATTACTTCTTTCTTAATGTAAAAAGAGATTATTTTCTTCTTTCTTTTTTTAAGTACTGCTATCGATAAGACAACTTGATGAAGATAAAATATCTTGTGTTTACTAGTAACTTTGAAGTCTGTAGTGTGTGTTATTTTCCCAAGTAATTTAACATAAATATTAAGCCTGAGAGATAAGAGGCCTAAGTGCCTGAAAGGCAACAATATCCAATTTTAAGCTGTAGAATCTGACAGTAAAGTCCAGAACAGAAATGGCACTACCAATTTTCACTTCACAGGTATTTTATTCATAAAACTACTGGTGACAATTCATGTCTTTGATTCACAGTGACATATTGCTATTACCAGATGAATACTGATAGGTATCCAGGAAAATGAGATCATAAATCTTCCTGAAATTTTTTGTTCCCCAAAACAGACTCTTATATTTATATGAACAGTCAGTCCTTCCATTTTTGAATGAATAGTTAACAAATGAGAAATATTATCAAATTAGAAGCATGTCAAAACAAGTTGTACTTAATTTTTTAAAGTTGACCCAATGCTACTGCAGCTCATTTTTATTTGCATATCTTATGGGGGGAAAGTCAGAACATTTTAGTAATAAAATGAACAACATTTGCCTTTTAGTCACTTGAATGACAAATATCTGATGAATTTAAAAAATTATACTAGAAAAAATACAACTGTATCAGGTTTATTTTAAAAGTGTATTTTTGTTACTAATTCTTCATGGCAATTAAAATGAAAATACTTTCAACCATTTCTTATCAATGTTACTTTTATATAATACCTTTGCCTGATTCAATTCCATACTTTCTTGAAATGAGATGCCTCATTCCTGCTACAGGAAGTTCTGTTACTTTTATGTTGCACTTTTCTATCAAGGTCATGCTTTACTCTTTACTTCAGATGAATTTGTTATAATTGTTATCTTTTGATAATTGTGGAAAAATCTTTTCATTGTGGATTGTGTATGCTCATTATATGAAGACATTTTTGATAAATTAGTGAACATTTTCATGGACTTGCTATATAAAACAAAGATTCCCCTCCCCACTGCCCATTACGTATTTTCCTATTCAGCAACATAATGTAATAAATAAATTCAAGAATGACATGAGAAAGAGAGGAAGACCTGGAGTTCTTCTTCTGATACATACTAACCATAGCAAGTTAGCCACTTGGTGGCTCAGGCATCCTTCTAACACAGTAAGTCAAATTTGAGATCAGCGACAGTAAAAGGAATTTCCATACCAGAATCACTATATCCTCATTATCACCTACTATTTTGCCTTTATCCATAAATAATTAACTTCTCTCCATCACTATATTTATCAGTTAGGAACAGTTCTTAAATTTAACATATCTACTTTTGTTTATATTCCTATTATGAAGGTTAATTACTGAGAATTTTTAAGCCAAGTGACATGAAAAGACTTTGTGTGAAGTTTATTCTGGTAGCAGTATGAAGGATGGATTGGAAGCAAGAGAAATGAAAGTAGGAAGAACTGTTATGAAGCTATTGCATTAGTTCAAGTGGATGGTAGTGAGGTCATGGACTAAGATGATGAGAGTGGGAAGAGAAGAAAGGATTGTTTTGAGATATCTTGCAGGAGTAAAATTAAAAAGTATTTCACAAATGATTTTTAAAAAGAGTTTAAGGAGTTGGATGTGTCAAAGATAATGACAAAGAACCAAACTTTCAAGACTAAGAGAATTGTGGTATCATTGGCAGAAATAGGAAAGTAAAAGAGAGAATAATTTTAGGATGAAAGATAATAATAGTTCAGTTTTAGGATATGTTGACTTTTGATGTGACAATGGGATATCCAGTTGGAACTCCTCTCTAATTAGTCAGAGATACTGGTCTGAGATGCAGACACACACATAGTATACACACACACACACACATATGGTGTACATTATATATAATATTTATCTGTTTAGACTTGCATAGTAGAAGTTGTGAGAATTAATGAGATTTCCAGGAGACAAAGTATTTAGATAATAGAGAAGGTCAGGTACAGAACCTTGGGAGTATGCCCACCTTGTTTTCAGGAAGAGGACGATTGAGCCATTGAATGAGACTTAGAAGGAACAGTTAAAAGAGAGGGGAGTCAGGATAGTGTATTATATCTGAAGCCACAGAAGAGTAAAGAAAGGAATTGGTTAATAGTGTCAAATGCTTCAAAGAATATTTTCCATCTTAAGGATCCATGGCACCTTACAAAATTAGAGAAAAAAGTATATTTTGAATTAAATGTAGATAAATAACTACTAAATTGTTACCTCTGTTGTCCTTCCTGTTGTCATCAGACTACATACACTATCAACAAATCAAAAAATTTGTGTTTTATCATGTATCTACATTGGTAGGTTTGAGGGATAGTAAAACAAAAATGGTATGGTTTCTGCTGTCAAGGAACATATATTTGAATGGGTTAGATATTTACATTGATAAGCATAATTTGATAAATACAATGTAACATAGGGAAGAGGATAATAAACTGAAAAATCAAGAAAAGATAAAAAGAAGGATTGCAACTGGGAATGCTATGAAGGGCTTTCAGAATCAAACCAAGGATTTTATAGTCACTCCTAATGGCAATAAAGAGTCATTAGATTTTATTGATTAGGAAAATAATATTGATATACCTGCAGCTTAGGAAAAATCACTTTAACAGTTATATAGAAAGTAGATAAGATTGGAGAGAGACTTGAAGTAGGCAGGTTGCCAATAGAATAGTCTATATGAAAGGAGATATGAGGATACTGTGCATAAATAAAAAGGTATTGCTTTTAGAGATGCACTGGAGATGTAAAGATTTGTCAACCAATTCAGTATGTGAGATGAAGAAGAATGAGGATTTAAAGGTAGTAAGGAGGTTTGGAATCTGGATGATTGTGAGGACTGTGATGCACTTGGAAGAAAGTAAAAAATTCAAAAAGAAGGTGAGGAGAGATAATATGTTTTGTTTTGAGCATTTTTTTCAGTTATAGACCCCAATTATACATCCATTTTTATATGTCCAGAACATTCAGTGGAGAGACAAGGGCTCAAGAAAGGTAGGAAAGACATCTGCATGGAGATGATGATGAAACTCTTGGAAGCCGATGAGGTCACTAAGTTAAAGAGTGAAGAGGGACAAAAGAATTGCTAGAACACAGCCTTGGGATGGACCCACATTTAGGGAATGGAATATGAAGAATGAAAGGAAACCAAGAAAGAATAGGCAGGAAAAGGAATCAAAGAAAAGAATCACAGAGAACAGAGAGATTCTACAAGAGAAGTTCACAGTGACACACACATGCTTCAGAAAGCTTAGGAAGGAAGTGGATTAAGACAGTGCCATTAACAGATCATTAGTAAGTAGAGAGCAGTGGAGTGATGAGGTCAGAAGCTAGCTTACAAAGATTTGAGAAGTAAGAAGAAAAGAGTAAAGTAAGCTACTTCTACAACCTTGGCTGTGAAAGGGAAGAAAGATATGGGGCAATAGCTTGAAGAATTATTAGGTTCTAGATTTTGTTTTTGTTTTTCATGATAAAAAAGATGGATATATTTGTAATTATTAGAGAAGGGAAGATTAGAATGTAATGATAACAGGAGTAATCAGTCTGCTTTACAATATTGGTGGAGATAAGATCAAGGTTATATGTAGAGGAGTTGGTCTATAATGCATTTATTTATTTTATTCTGCGGTCCTATATCCCATTGTTCTTAAAGGAAAAATGTGTTAGAACAAATGTGCTATTCCTCAAAGTGAAAGAGAAAATATATGTTATCTTTGAACTACTTTACCTATAACTGCCCGAAATTCCATTGGTAATTCCACTATTTTTACTAAAAAACATAGAACAGTGCCATTTGTGTAACAAAAGAAGTAATAGAATATTTTTAAATAAGTTTTAATTCAGCATATATAATATACAGTGTACATAACATGTATGTAATTAAAGCCACAGGTAGATGAGTTGCTTGGTTCCAAGGCAACTGCCCAACTTGATGACATTATAACTATAATCTGTTATTAAGAAGGGGGGGTTCCCCTGGGAGGAATTACCTTGTACAATGGCAAGAAGATATGAGCTAGAATGTTTTATGTGACAAAGAAGCATAATCCCTTCTGATTGGATGAAAGTACATCTATGTATTTTCTAGTGATCTGTCACTGTTTGAAGATATCCCCAAATCCCAAATATCCTTAACTACATTCGAATGCTTAGATTATTTCATTTTTAAAAGATAAATATATCACATCATTGAATTATGTTTTCTTTATATTACCATCTATAAAATGGAAAATTAATTTTAATTATATTTTAAGACATGGTCAAACTGGCATAGGTTCAATACAATCCCATACTTTGTGAGTCTAAACTCCTTACCCTTATAAATTTATCTTCACCTAGATTCCAGAGAAACTTGCCTAAAGGTCAAGCTTTTGTTTTTAATTACTTCCATCCTTTACTCAGAGAGCCTCCAATCCTCTGAGTCTCCATTCTATTATTTTAATTTGTATCTCCTTACCACCCTCTTAACTGGAATTCAAGTTAATTCAGTCAAGGTCATTGCAGATTTGTACATATCTGCAGAGTAATTCTGTCACTTTTGGATTACTCACATCTCTTAATAAAGAAGTAATGGAGAAGAGCTAAGATGATGCTTATTTGACCTCCTCATTAAATGATTTGCCAATCAAAATTGCCTCCCTATTTCCAGGGGAAGTTCAAAGGATGTGATATGAGGCCAAGAAAGGAGTCATATCTGGGTTTAGAAGATTGTGTCAGCCCTCACTCAGGGTCATTGGTAATTGAAAGAGACAATTGACCCAATTTATTGGTTATTGTTTTGTAGAGTCATTTTCAAACAGTACTATTCTTTATGACCACTTTTTGGGTTTTCTTTGGCAAAGACAATGGAGTGGTTTGTCATTTGCTTCTCCAGCTCATTTTACAGATGAAGAAATGTAGGCAAAGCATTAAGTAATTTGTTCAGGTTTTCAAATCCAGTAAGTGTCTGAGACTGAATTTGAACTCAGATCTTCCTGATTCTATCCATTGTGCCACCTAGCTTCCCTAATGTATTGGTTATTGCCAAGCTAACTAAGAAATTGATCATGTCCAGACCACTGTCTCTCAGTTTAACTTAATTTTCAAGAGTAACATATTCAATATACTTTCTAACTTGGAGTTCACACAGACCCAAATGAAAGATACTAATGCATGACACATTATAGAAAATATAAATTTCCCAAATTTGTTGGAAGAAATAGAAAAGTGAAGACAATTTCACAAAAGTCAATGGGAAATGTGATGTATTGTAGCCCTGCATTTCTATAAATAAACTGAAAAATTTGAAGGACAGGAAATTTTGGTCAATATGTACCTGAACCAGAGAAATCTGCGTGTGTGCCAATAATATTTATTTTAGGCCTTAATTCATTTACCCAAGAATAGGTATTATAATCAAGTGGAAAAGGCATAGCATTAGAATCAGAAGATTTAGATTCAAATCCTCTCTCTGCTCCTTAAACATAATTTCATCTAATAGTCTAGTTTCCTCAAATATAACATATGTATTAGATGTTTTTTTAAAGTTTCTTCTAGCTCTGAATGTATTCATGATAATACCTCTCCTCTTTATAATCAGAGCAAAAAATGAAATAAAATAAAATGTTTATTGGAAGTAAAGAGGCAAGATACAGAGTCAATTCCTCACTATAAGCCACTGGCCCAGCACAGAAAGTAGGGCTATAGAACAACATTCCGAACATTATATTTCGTAGTTATAGATAATTCCTCCTGAATAGATAAAAATATGATATTTCTGCATGATTTATAAGATAAAGATTGTGAATAGACTTTTCTCATTGTGATACCTATGGGAAGTGGTGAGTTATTTTCAGAAAAAAATCAAATAACTGGATCTATTTAGAGTGTGGCAAAATAGATGTCAGTATCAGCTACTCAAGCTTATTGACTTGAAAATAATAGCCTAGGGTGACAGTGCTCTTTGTTTCCTTGATATTTCATGCAATTGCTATTGCTCTAACAGAGGGGAAAACACAATAAAAATAATCTAGGGTGAGCAGAAAAAACAAAGAAATCAGTTTTTAACTGTACTCTGTTTTTAAAATGTTTTGTTTATAAATGCACATTCTCTTTTATATTGATGGCATGTATTAGGTCTGACAAGTAGGTATATGACTACATAAGTACAGCCATATTAAATCTCAGGCACCATAACCATAACTACCTAACCAGAAATTGGATTTCACAACTTGATTTTTTTCACTCTGTTATTCAAAAAGTGTCTTTACAATGAACAATTTCCTCTAAGTGGCTCAGTTTGTATCCATGCTACACCAGACTCACAATCTAGTCCACCAAATTTTTAATCCTTCTTAAAGCATTCTCAAGCCTTGAGGCTATGAGGAAATCAGTTTAAATCTCTGCCTTCACTTCCCAGGACCATTTTTTCTCCCAAAAGAAAAATCTGTCTCATGCTTATTTTTTTCCCTCTCTCTTATGCCTCCCACCTCCCCAAGAAGTCAGACGTTATGGTATAGTTTGTATATAAATATATATACATACATACATACATACATATATACATATATATGTATATATATATAATTATATAATGGATTTCCCTGTTCATTATGTTGTGAAACAATCCACATATTGCTTACTAGAAAAAAATTCATGGAGGAAATAAAGAGGAAGATGATATATTTCATTCTGCATTCAGCCTACGTTCCTTCTATGATGATGGATATTATTTTTCACCATGAGTCCCTTATAGTTGTCCTGGATACTTTCCTTGTTGATAAATAATATTTAAGTCATTCACAGTTGATCATGATACATTATTGTCATTATTGTATACAATATTCTCAAATAATCTTTTCTTACCTAAAATTTTTTTAATCTAGAAAAAGAAAAAAATCTGAAATGAATTGATAAAGAATTGATAAAGGAAGAAATGGAGGAAGCTAATGATGCTAAAACAGTAAACTGGACAACAGCCGATTGGATAAAAAAAACTCCTTGTACTTTTTTTAAAAATTTAAACATTTATTAATATTCATTTTTAACATAGTTACAGGATTCATGCTCCTACTTTCCCCTTCACCCCCCGCACTCCCCCCACCCATGGCCGACACACATTTCCACTAGTTTTTTCATGTGTCCTTGATCAAGACCTATTTCCAAATTGTTGGTAGTTGCATTGGTGTGGTAGTTTCAAGTCCACATCCTCAATCATGTCCACCCCGACCCATGCATTCAAGCAGTTGTTTTTCTTATATGTTTCCTCTCCTGCAGTCCTTACTCTGAATGTGGGTAGCATTCTTTACCATAAATCCCTCAGAATTGTCCTGGGTCATTGTATTGCTGCTGGTACAGAGGTCCATTACATTCAATTTTACCACAGTATATCAGTCTCTGTGTACAATGTTCTTCTAGCTCTGCTCCTTTCGCTCTGCATCAATTCCTGGAGGTCTCTCCAGTTCGCCTGGAACTCCTCCAGTTTATTATTCCTTTTAGCACAATAGT